>NC_081411.1:191356948-191616948 GCF_030272615.1 Cryptomeria japonica
TATTTACTTTCATTCTTAGGATCTTGCAAACACATTTTCAGTACATTATCAGCTACTGATGGAGGTTGAAATCACCAACACAGGGGCTTAACTAAGGAAAAACCCTATATAGCCACCCCAAACCTTCCCTTTTCAGTTGCAGGTGCAGAAATAGGCATCTAGATGAAGTTTCAGATTTGGAAAAGGCATCAACACCACCCAGAAGTCTCAGAAGTGTAGAAATCTATTAAGGAAAGGGGAATGGTGTCTTGGTCCTACCCTCTATCAACAAGACTTGATAGAACAATACTTTGCAGACCTCAGGATCCCTCCTATCACTTGCAGCTCCAGAGTTGCAGAATCAAGATAGTGGCATGGCACCATAGTGCCAAACATTTCTACTCAAATTTCAGACATAGGTGTACCTCTAAATTTTCCTTTTGATCTATACTTTTTAGTAGTGTATCAGTTGTTCTTTGATCTGTATTCTCAAACTAGGGGTTGCTTTCTTATTTTCTTTCTAAGTTAGATTGCATTTTGCATCATTCCTCTCTCTCATTTACAACAAAGGAATAGAAAATTAAGAGGTAATCCATGACTCTCTCTTTCTCATAATAAGTAGTCAGTGTGCATTACCTCCCTAGGCTCTTTAGAATTCCATGAGTGTGTATGAGAGTGGGATTAGGGTTTCCATACTTAGCCTCACTTTTTCCCCTACACATCTTTGTTGAACCCGACATGAATCCAATTTTATTTGCATGCTATTACATTAGTAGATCTAGATCTAGTTTATTTCATTTTCTTTCAAAACAATAAAAAAATCGAAAAAAGAGAAAAAAGGAAAAAAAAAAAAAAAAAAAAAGAGATAGGTTTCTTTCATTTTCCTTGCATTGTGCGTTTAAGTTTCATGCAATTTTCATTTCAAAATGTCATATTTCTATTTGCAATAAGTTCATGCTTTTGATGATTTATGCAATTTTATTGATTATGAGTTTAGTAAGGATGAATTAGATGAATCTCTATATGAGTTTTTGACCCCTAAGCCTTCTAAACCATCATTTTGCCAAAAGTTAATCAACCTTGTTACTATGCTATTTCGTGGTGATGAGAAAGATAAGTTGAATGATTCCTCTCATGGGTACAATCCTATCAACTCCTCCACTAGATCTAGAAACATAGTTGATTCCCATGATTCCCTCTATGATGTTATGTCTCCTTTTGAGTCCAAAGATAAGCCTTTCAATCACTATGACCATGCTTTATTGGATGATTCCCTTGATGACTTTATGTCTTTGCCTAAACTTTCAAACAATAATAATGCATCTAAAAGGTTAATCAATATGATCAATGTGAATGAACATGGAAAACCACTTTTTGTTGTCCAAGGTGCTTTTCCTTCTCCAAATTCACCTCTTCCTAATCAACCTCTTTTTACAGTTCAAGGTGGATATGGTCATGATTTGTTTAGAGCTTGAAACAAACATATCATTATGGTTCAAGGAAGGAATCCCAAGTTAAGAGTCCTTATAGCTATGATAGACAACTAACTAAGGAGAGTTATAACACAACTTACCATACCTATAAAATGAGAAACAATAGCCAACCTAACCCTCCTTTGGTTGTTCTAACTTCTCTACTTTATCTTCAACTCATTCTTCCTCAAGTACCTCATATTTCAAAAACCCTTGCTAAGGAATATGATCATATTGAACAACTTAAAGCTACTTCTACCAAGATATCCCTTTGTGATTTACTTCTAACTTCCTTGAATCATCATGGAATGCTACAAGATGCCTTGAAAATATTGAATGTCTCGCCTGCAGTGAAATCCAATAATATGGCTTCTTTGATTCAGTCTATTACATCACCTAAGGCTCAGATTGTGTTTACATAGGATGAGCTACCTTCTAGTGAAATTCAACAATAGTATGATCCCTTCATGATTGTGGTTAACATAAATTATAGTGTGATAAGGTGAGCATTAGTGGATAATGGCCATAGCCTTAATGTTTGTAGAATTAACTTGTTGCATAAGATCAATGATGATACATCTCTTATTAAACCCGATTCTCTCACTATCTGTGGCTTTGATAATGTTGCTAAATCTTCATTAGGTATCATCACCTTGTCTATTAAGGTAGGTTGTATTACTTTACCTACTCCTATCCATGTCATGTCTGGAGAGTTGACATACAACTTTTTGCTAGGGAAACCTTGGATTAATAGCATGCAAGTTGTTCCCTCTACATTGCATAGGCAAATCAAATTCATTCACAATAATACAACATACACCTTGTTAGGTGACACAAGATTTCAGTCTTCTTTACAAATATCAAGTTCTAAATCCTCTTCAATCAATTCTTTCCCAACTATCGTAGACAATTCCTCTAAAGGTTCTACTCCGATCAGTGTGACTAGTTCATCAAACCTATCTCCTATATTTGGATCGATCCCAGATGCTTCCTCAAGTGGACCTAAGTTTTTTTAGGAAGAATCTTCTCAACCTAACTCTATGAATAAGAATACTTTCTCTCCTGAATAGATTCTTGCATAAGATGATTGGGGATCCCTTGATTTCAATCCTACATTTGTTGGGCAATATAGGATTCCCCCTAGAGAACCTAAGGTCGAAAAGAAGAAAGAAGAAGAAAAGCAATCTACTTTGTCTAGGCCATTTAGTAATAACTTTGTGGAGGCTTCTCAGATTTCATCTCCCTTAGTTTCTAGTTTAGATTATTTTGATCCTTCACTTTTAAAAAAGCCTCCTTCTTCGGAAATGACTAACCTTTAAGGTCTTGGTTTTCACATCCTAGATAGGAGTAGATATAATGGAAATGGATGTGGTGCTCCAGAACAAGGGATTAAGGTTTCCTTGGAAAAATTTTATGATATGACATTTGGGCTTGGGTATGATACTTTCAAGCGTACCAAAGCCTCTAAGAGATCATCTATTAGTGTTAATGTCATTTTTGCTTCTCTCTCTAAAATATCCAGAATATATTGACTATGACCCTTCTTGTGTCTTTGCTTTGCATGTTTTTTCTACCGATGATTCCTTAGCTAAATTCTTGGGAGCTTATGACAACCTTCCTCATTATCATCATAACTACAGTTTTCCCTATTTTCTAAATGTGGAAGCTTACTTTGGGAAAGAAAGAAATAACGATGAGATAGTTAAAGAATTTCCTTTATTGAAAGATGCTCCTCAACAAATAAATCTCCTAATAAATGACACTATTGGTATCAAGATGGATCCTTGTGTTGAAGATAAGATCGTCAAGATAGGGAAATGTCTTGACGAAAAAGAGAAAAAACAATATGTTGAGTTGTTACATGAATTCTCTGAGATATTTGCTTGGATATATTCTGACATGCTAGGCGTAGATCCTAAGATTGTCACTCATAACATTGTCCTAATTCTTGATGCAATGTTTGTTAAAGATGAGATTGAAAAATTGTTGGATGTTGGATTCATCCATCCTATTGATTATTCCCCATGGATTTAGAACATTGTGATTGTGGCTAAAGATGAAAACAAGATTAGGATGTGTACTAATTTTTGTGATTTGAATAAGGCCACTTTAAAGGATGACTTTCCCCTCCCAAATATTGATATGATAGTAGTCAATAGTAGGGCATGCTTTACTATCCTCTATGGATGGTTTCCTAGGATATAATAAAATTTTCATCAATCCCCAAGATCAATATAAAACTTCTTTCCCCACTCCTTGGGGTACATTTTATTGAATTTTGATGCCTTTTATATTGAAAAACATAGGGGTGACCTATCTGCATGCTATGACTCTCATTTTCCATGATTATGTGCATAAGACCTTAGAATATTATGTTGAGGATATCTTAGCCAAATCGATCCTTTGTACAAATCATGTTAAGATCCTTCATCAAATCTTTGAAAGAATTCATCACCATAATATGCGTTTGAATCCCTGAAAATGTGTGTTTGGTGTGGATACTGGAAAACTATTAGGATTCATAGTTTCACATCATGGGGTTGAGGTAGATATGAATAAGATAGACGCTATTGTCAACATGACACCTCCTAAGAAATTTTCTCAACTAAAAAGTTTTCAAGGAAAGGTCCAAGCTATTTGTAGGTTCGTCTCTCAACTTGCATAGATCGTACCTTTCCCTTCACACAATTTCTTAAATAGAATATCACTTTCCAATGGAATGAGGATTTTTGTCAAGTATTTGAAGACCTAAAAACCTATTTGGCCAATTCTTCTATTCTTCAACCTGTTGATCCTACTAAGCCTTTTCTTTTATACATTGTTGCTTCCCCTCAAGCTCTTGCAGCCTTATTGGCACAATGTGATAAGGATGGTAGAGAATGCTTGGTTTATTACATAAGCCGCACTCAACTCGATTATGAAGTCCGATATTCTATGATAGAAAGACATTTCCTTTCTTTAGTCTTTGCAACCCAAAAGTTGAGGCATTATCTATTGAATGTTGAGATCCATGTTATCATTAACTTCAATCCTCTTAAACATATTTTTTTCCAAAACTAACATTTTGAGATGCTTAGCTAAGTGGGTTATGATGTTGATCAAGTTTGACCTTAAGTTTCTCTCACAAAAGGCAATAAAGGGTCAAGCATTGACTGATCATTTAGTTGATGCTCCTTCACCCTTCTCCCTACCTAATCTAGAGTCTTTTTCCAATGAATACATTTTTCCATTGAGTTTGATGAAACTTGGGAGTTGTACTTTGATGGCTCTAAGTGTCGTATAGGATCGGGGGCATGGGTGGTCTTAGTCTCTCCTAAAAACAAGCCTACTCCTTTATCATATCGTTTCAATTTCTTGTCTACCAACATTATTGAATATGAAGCTCTTATAGCTAGAATTAAAGAAGCCTTGGCATTGAATGTGAAACATCTACATATTTATGGAGATTCTGAATTAATCATAATATAACTGACAAGAGTTTATCAAGCTAATCAAGACAAATTATCACAATATAAAGATCTAGCTTTTTCCTTGTTACAAAAATTTGATTCTTATACCATGGAGCCTGTTCCTCGAAAATATAATCGACATGTTGATGTGATGGCATGTGTTTCCTCTCTTGTGTCTCTAAAGGAACCCTTGATAGATCTTCAATTCACTATTCCCAATCTTACTACCCCAGCTATTGTTGATAATCCTAGTGATGTGGCATATTGTTGTATTATACATTTTGATGAATGGTACTTACATATTGTGAGATATTTGATTAATGGTACCTTTCCTGATTTTGAGAATAAGAATACTAGGGCTAGGATTCACAAATTGGCTACTAGCTACATATCCTCTCTAATGTTCTTTTTAGGAGGGGTTATAATGGTCTTCTTCTTTGATGCTTAAATAAAGCTGAAATCCCTATTCCTCTCAAGGAAGCACATTTAGGTTCTTGTGGGGGGCATTTTCAGGGTAGGTATTTAGTTCAAAGATTGCTCTAAATGGGATATTATTGACAAACTATGGAAAATGATTCCTTTGTGTTTGTTAAATGATGTCATCAGTGTCAGCAACATAGCAATTTGACCCATGCCCCTACCTAAGAACTTCAATCATAGGTAGCATCTTGGCCATTTTCTACATTAGGTTTGGATCTTGTTGGTAAAAAATATCATCCCTCATCTCATGGATATACCTTCATCATAACTATATTTGATTACTTTATGAAATGGGTGGAAGTTGTTCCTCTTTGATCCACTACTGCTAAAGTAATTTTCCAATTCATTTTGGAAAACATCATTTCTCAATTTGGGATACCTTCTGTCTTAGTTTCAGATAATGGAACATCATTCAAAAATAAAGATGTGAAGAAGTTTCTCAAGAAATATCATATTCAACATAAAGTTTCTACACCTTATTATCCTTAATCAAATGGTCAAGTTGAGTCTTCTAATAGGATAATTGAATAAATTATTTGAAATACTATGAAAAAGCATGGTAAGGATTGGAATACTCAATTAACCTATTCTTTGTGGGCTTATCGCATGATTGTCTGTGTTGCTATGGGTTGTAATCCTTATAATCTTATTTATGGTGTTGATGTAATTATGCCTTTGGAGTTAGAGATTCCTTCTTTGAGAGTCTCTCTTAGGGGTATACTAGATGATTATTCCTATAGAGAGAAAAGACTTCAAAAACTTGAGATGCTTGATGAACTTCGTATAAATACCCTCTAGCATATTCAAGCATATCAAAAAAATTTGCAATGAAGCTACAATGATAAGGATATTCAACGTTCCTTCTCGGTAGGGGATTTAGTCCTTTATGAGAATCAGTGCAACTTGAATCTGTTACCTGAGGAAAAAGGAAAATTCAATTCTAATTGGCTTGGACCATACATTGTTGTTGAGGTCTATGGCTCAGGTGCTTACAGGATAGCAAATATGGAAGCTATGCCTCTCAAGGAACCCATAAATACTATGCACCTTCATAGATATTATGCATAGTTATATTTTATCTCTCTCTCTCTCTCTCTCTCTCTCTCTCTCTCTCTCTCTCTCTCTCTCTCTCTTTCTAGTCTTCTTTCAGTTCTCTTTCAATATCTTTTCTTTCTTAAAAATTGGGTAATATGTTAGCATGTCTTCATTAAAGTATGTAAGATTAAATGATGTTGTATTGTTTGGTCTAAATTACTTCATTCTTGACAAGCATGTTTCATTACTCTATTGTTTGTCTTGGATTTGTTTTATGTAAATTGTAATGGATTTATATTTCATACGTGTTAGCATATTATACAATTTCTTATGTGTTTGGTTGAATTTTATCATATTGTGTTTAATTAGAGTTAATTAAATTATATTAGTTATATAGTTCTGAGGCTTAATATATTCTTCTTTTATATCATTAAAGTAGAATTTGATTAAATACATAGTTATTTAATTAAAATCACACATGTATCAATTTATTCATGAAGCATTGACAAATCAATCACATGGAAGTTAAATCAGATATACATGCTCATTACTCAATATGTTACTTCTAATCTAAGAAATGCATACATTTTTTAAGCATTAAAAATAACATAATCATGAGTGTCATCATATATACATCAATACATCAAAATCATCTCCTATCCCTAGGACTAGTAGTTGGAAGATGGTGGCTAGATGCCCCCTCCTGATCTGGTCATGGGAGTGGCCCCATAGGGGTGTATCATGATATGGACCACGAGGAGCTCATACAATCCCTCTCTATCATCATCCCCTAGTATGTGGTTGTGTTTGTTTGTGATGTCGCTAGGTCACTCTCTTTCTATCGTAATCCCTCTCGTAGGGCCTCCACCTCCATTCAAATAGAGGAGAAAAGTTCATTGTGTAATCTTGCATTCCTCTAGGATCTGTGCTCTATCTGTGAGGAACTTGGAATGTGCACAGTCACAATAAGGGTTGTCACTGCATTCTAAATTAGAGAATGCCACTCCTGGATGGTAGCTATAAGAAAGAGAGAAATTTCTCATCAGTAGCATTCCATATCATCAAACCTAAAGAAGGTAAGATACATAAATTAATCAGCAACAGGGCACCTTACCTAGATCTCCCTCTCGCTAGTAGGGATGATGGGAAATGACCACCTTAGACTAGGACCCACTATGCTCTCTACGTTCATATTGTCTTTGTACAGTAAGTGTGGGTCAGTGGGGACTAGGATCAGGATCCCTTATGAGATCCCTCTCTGCTTACAGTGGGAGACTCGATAGATCTAGGGCTCTGGTATCCTCCCTGGAGTGATGAACTGTACCTGACTCCTCCTCCTCCTCCTCCTCCTCCTCCTCCTCGGCATCCTCCTTGTCATATGCCTCCAACTCCTCCTCCTCATCCTCCTCATCATCTCCATTCTGATCTCCCTCTCTGGTATCGGGATCTCCTCCATCTCCTCCTAACTCCTTCTCCTCTGTGTCATTAGCTTGATCATTTGAATCCTCCTTGGATGCATCAGATCCCTCTCCATTGTGTGATTGTCTCCATGTTCTTGCATTCCCTCCAGGGAAGTCTACTAGGAAAATGGCTCCAGGGTATGTTCTCCCCCACTATGTGATGTATTGTCAGTGCACGCATGAATAATCTCTATAATCTATCTCTATGTCCTGATTTGACCCATCTGAATTTGTGATGTCGATCTCATCACTGGTAGGCCTAGGAATAGATCCTATCCTTGACATAACTAATAAGTGTTAGATGTAAATAGGCATGTCAGTAGGAATGCACTGCTCAAACTTGAATTGCCGCCAAACTCAGTCGAAGTAGAAGGGAACGAATATGTGGCTATACTATTCGTCTAGTAGAAAGTTCCTCTACATGCTTAACATTTGTCTTTGTATTCATGCCCACATGGACATCGTGAGGTAGGGTCTCCATATGATCCCGCCCACTGTCAATATATCCAAGATCAACCTCCATTACAGGAGATTGGTGGATCACCACTCACAGGTAAGAGGATAAGAATATACCCTAGGCTACTTTGGGACTAGATCTATGGGGGCTCCATTAGGTCTAGTGTAGGTAATTTGCTCAAAATCCATACCTGTAGTAGCATGAATGTCATCAGGCTACATCCATGCCCAAACACATACTCCCCAAGGTCATGATAGAGATTCACAAGCATGCTCCAATTCTAAGAGTATACTCTCATGTGTCTCTGCATATCTCATATGGCATAGATGAGTCCTCCATTCATATGTGTGTCACACCCATTAGGGCACATGGCTAATGCAAGAGTCGCAATCATGAATTGTCTCACTAATGGAATCTAACCAATAGGGTGTAGGAGCCAGCTGACCATAATGCAACCCCTCATCTCACTAGGTATCACTCTCCCCACAACATATACCTTCTCTCTCCTATAGTCCTCCTCTGTCCGATCAGATCCATATCTCATATTTTCTCCTCTAATGGGTATGAATATAATGTGGTATACATCCTCAAGGATGACCGTCATCTCCCCCATAGGTAATGAGAACATCGAGATATCTATATCCCACCTCTCCATCATTGCCATCAACATCACAGAATGGAATCGAATGGCCGACATGGTCATCACATTCCACAAGCCCACTGCATGTAGAAAATCCCTCTATCCTGTTGTTAGCCTTGGGATTTGCTCCTAAAGGCTCCAAAAGGTGAGACTGATGATATGCTTGTGGATGTACAGTAGTGTATGCCAAATGCTAAGAAATCTATCATCGATAATCATTCAATCACCTATTATTATCTAATCAATGCAATCATTCTATAACTTCTAGCATTCATCATCTAATCATGTGTCACCATTGGTTGTTCTAAACAAGGACTAGGACACCCTAAGTGGACCAAGGCACCCTACTAGGACCATGGTGCCCTACTGGGACCATGGTGCCCAAAAGGGACCATAGCACCTAGAGGGGACCATGGTGCCTCCTTGGGACCATGGTACCCTAGGAGGACCAGGGCGCTCTAGGACCCCTAGGTGTCCAGAGGGAGGGCCCTGGCCTAGAATAGGTGATGAAATCATCACTTCTGAAAACTATGAAAACATTAAAAAGTCAAATGCAATCAATAGAAGGTCAACTCACCTCGTCGAGCAGTTGGTTGATGAGTACGGACTTGCGTAGGATCTCCATCTACGTAGGTTGCTTAGGTTGGCATCGAGGCATGATGGCTTGTATGTGAGATCCTCTATAGGGAATAGTGCCAAAGAGTTAGAAAGTGACAAATGAAGGTGTCACTTTTATATTTATGTTTTATACAATTTTGACTTTATGCTTTTATGTTAAAACCCTAATTTATGTACTTTTTCTTGAATCTAACGCATCTTTAGCTAGGAAGCTTTGATTCTCACACCATTGGTGGAATTGGAATCATGAGTTCTCCCCCTCACTCTATGTTAGTTCCATAATTTTCTTGGATAAGTAATCAAGCCTTGTTGCAAACTTACTTCATCACAATCTTTATCACAATTCATTGTGGAAACCATGATACCCCATTTCACCTAACTAATAAGCAAGTCAAAACAAGGGGGCATATAGCTACCCATGAATTTCATCACCTTCCTTAGTAAGAATTAGTTTATTTTATGATTTAACATGTGGTTTTGTAAGGTGTGGTTCCTAACTGTATCTACAGATACCACTGGGGGCTTCATTTGACAACTTATGGATATATCCTTTTTCAAATGATGTTTACTTTTATGTGCTTTAGCTTGCATATGTACATAGTGTCATATGATTGCTAAAGTGGGGGCTAATTTAGTGTCATAACTTGTACACCCTTTCTATGGTGGTACAATTTCACACTTAGGTTAGCACTCGCCTTAGTGTGT
Organism: Cryptomeria japonica; assembly: GCF_030272615.1. NCBI lineage: Eukaryota > Viridiplantae > Streptophyta > Pinopsida > Cupressales > Cupressaceae > Cryptomeria > Cryptomeria japonica. Next base: position 191,367,244 of record NC_081411.1, read on the forward strand.
CTTGCATCTTGCATTTCTCATTCCCCTTTAAGCATTTAATTAATTAATTTAATCTAATCTAAGGTCATGTCTCATCAATTTACACATTAAAAAGTTGGGCCCTTTACCCTAAGTGTTCCCATTTTCCTCTTATTCCTCCAATGAAAAATTTAATCATAAACCCTAATTATGTCTTATTTTGACCTTTTAGGCCCAATTTCGCATATCAAACCATCTCAAAATCAGTTGTGACTTTGGGATACAATTTAATATCACCATATCTAACGGCCCCAAAAATTTCATGAAAAGTTGGTCAAACCATGGCGGGAATGCACATAGTCCATGATTTTTTCCCTCAAATTTTGGGAGCACAATCCTATGATATAATAATTCTTAACCCAAAAATATCAGTGGGAAATTCAAATCCTAGGTCAGCCGAAACATGAAATTAAGATCTAGGGTTTCATACTTAAGAGCTCTATTTCTTCATTTGAAGGGGTCTTCTTCTAATAATCTAAGGATGGTTTTTTGGAGTATTAGAGCCTTCTTTGCAGAGAAAGAATAGATCTTTGAAGTCTTTACAAACATTCAACATTCATCCATCAAACATTTATCAAGCATCATTTTATTAATTGGGGGCTTTTGAAGATGTAGACGAACAATAGGAGATCACCGACTGACGATTGGCTTGTACCTCTCCCTTGGGGTTCGGTATGGTTTCATGTTGTTTTCATATCTTTGAATAAGCTTCATTTTTATTCACATTCATTCTTTAGATCACTTTACATTATGGATTTACGGCATTTACTTTGTCAATTATAAGCAATTAGGATTTACTCTTTAGGGTTGCTCTAGGTTGTTTACTTTCATTCTTAGGGTCTTGCACTCACATTTTCAGTACATTATCGAATATTCATGGAGGTGGAAATAATAAACACGGGGGTTTTACCAAGGTAAAAAACCTATATAGCCACCCCAAACCTTCCCTTTTCAATTGCAAGTGTAGAAACAGGCATCTAGAGGCAGTTTTAGATCTGGATTTGGCATCAACACCACCCAGAAGTCTCAGACATGCAAAAATATATCAAGGATAGGGGTGTGGCACCATGGTCCTACCGAGGAAAATTGTGTGGCACCATGGTCTTGCCCTCTGTCAACAGGAATTGATATAATAGTACTTTGCAGACCTCAGGATCCCTCCTGTCAATTGGAGCTCCAGAATTATAGAATCAAGACAGTGGCAACACACCTTGGTCCCACAAATTTTTGCTTAAATATTAGACATAGGTGCACCTCTTATTTTTCCTTATAATCTATACTTTTTTGTAGTGTATCATCTATTCGTTGATCTGCATTCTTAGATTAGGGTTTGCTTGCTTGTTTACTTTCTAGGTTATATTGCATTTTGCATCATTCCTCTCTCTCACTTACAACAAAGGAATAGAAAATCTAAGAGGTAATCCATGACTCTTTCTTTCTCATAAAAGGTAGTCGGTGTGTGTTACCTCCCTAGGTTCTTTCATATTCCATTAGTGTTTATGAGAGTGGGATTAGTGTTTCCATACTTAGTCTCACTTTTTCCCCTACACAAAACCATTAAGGATTTGATACTAAAGATTGAGGACAATAACAAGATAAAGAAAACCCTAAAAGAATCAATTAAGCTGAAGACTTAAAAATATGAGAAGTTGGAACAAAAAGTGAAGAAGATAAAGTTAGAAAGTAAAGTTCTTGAAAGTAGCAAATTGTTGGAAGATCTGATTAACATGCAGAAAGCTCATTTAGACAAGATAGGACTAGGATTTAAAACTTGTGAATGTTCAAATCAAAATGATAAAGACAAAGGCAATAAATTTGAAGTTGAAGAAAAGAAGAAGCTGGAAGATTCAAGAAAAGCCCGAACTCAAAGATCTTTTGGAAGGAGAGGGTCAGTGCAAGAAGATGAGTCCACTTTTTGGCCAAAAAGTGGAAGTGTTTTCCCCGATTTTCAGATTTTGTCTCATTTGAGCTTAAATTTTGAAACACTTGGAGATTGAATCTTGAAAAAAGTCAGTAATATAAAAGATATCCCTCTGAGTGTGCTTTCCAAATATGTAATTTATTTTAATACCCACATAATAAAAAATAACTTTTGGAATGGAGTTCTAAAAACTATGTTTTAAAAATGCCTGTTTCAGGACCATACCATGCATGTGTACGACCCACACTTTTTGACACAATTCAAATTATTTTGTCAAACCATTTTGGGAAATGGTTTCTAACTCACTAAAGATTGATGAGCATATTTTTCTATATATATTTTTTTAATATTTTATTTTTTATTAATTTTTTAATGACCGTAATTATGTTTTTAAAAATTTGACGTGTATGACCCACATAATTTGATGTAAACTTAACATTTTTAATTTTTTTTTTTAAATAGAAAAGAATTTTGTGTAGATTGATGATATATAGTTTTCTTTTCAAAATTCATCAAAATAAAAAGTTATTAAATTAACAAAATTAGTTAATATTTCAATTTTATGGACCTGATTTAGTATAAATTAAATGAAAAATAGTCAAAATAATCATTTTTAAAATAAATTTACATATTTAGGATCTAGACAGCATAATCTAAAATGGGTTTTATTTCTTATAAAAATTCTCTAATTACAGGCACATAAATGATTTCAGAAGATCATATTTGTGCTTTCATTCATGGAGATTTGAATTTTCAGGTCCATGTCTCAGGTGTGGCCATCCCAGGCCTATCCTGGGCCTGATCCCGAGCCAAGTGCTAGTTTTTGGAATTAACTTCCATAAAATGGGCCCCCATTTTCAAACAAGGGCGGCTTGTGGAAAAAAAAGAAAAAATACAATTTAGAAACGGGGGCCCGTTTTGTTTAAAAGCAGGCCCCCATTTTATAACAGAATGGGGGCTCATTTATTTTTGCTTCGAGCCCCTGTTACCAATCGGCTCGGGAGCCCGAAGCATAAATGGGCCCCCATTTTTTGAAAACGGACCCCCGTTTATAAGACCACGTTTTCCAACACACAGACTTCTGTGAATTTGTGACTCATTACTTTGCACTTGCTTGAGACTACCAATTTGAAAACCAAATGCACAAAGGTACCCATCATTTAATGGTCATTATTTTCAATGCAATAAATTTGGTCATAAGGTTCTATACTATAGAATCATCCAATGCTACAATTACAAGAAGTTTGGTCATAAGGTAAAATTCTGTAGAAATCATGCTCTATGTCAAAATTATAATCTAGTTGGAATGAATAATATGAAAATAAACTTTCATGGATATTGTCATATATGTAATGGTTATGGTTGTAAATTTAATTAGTGCAAATCTAGATAAAACTCATCAAATTCAATGTAGATAATATTAATCATTACAAGTACAAGCAATAGTGCAAAAATGAAGCTAGTATGAAAAAGTCAACATAGAAGAGTGTGATGAAGGCTAGTCAATCAAAGAAAAAGGAAGTCATGATTTGGAGAAAGAAAGAGGTAAATAATGACAACAAGCCTGATGTATCGAAATATGGTACGAGCTCCTCTTCCACCAGTAATTGAGCTTATTGCTTCGACTTAGGGGGATTTTTTGAGGAAAATCTATTGATCCCCCCTTTTGAAATATTTCATGCTATTTGTCCAACATGACTATTTTTGAGATGCAATCCAATAATTCATGGTTTGTGCTGACATCATCAACAAGACAATTCTTGGTGGAAAAACTTAAGAAAAATTGATAAGATAAATTTGGAAATTTGAGATCATTTTTATCACTTTGCAAAAGAAAGAGTTTAAGGAGTGGAGAAGCTATTAAAGAGTGAAGAGAAAAGAAGCAGAGAAAAAGTTCAAATCATGGAATCAAAGAACTGAGTAGCAGAAGTTTTCAGACTTTGGAAAAGGTATGGCTAGATGAGTTTGACATAGAGAAAATCAGAAAAATGGAAACGAGTTTGAGTGAAGAAAAATTATAAAAAGTCAAAGAGAAGCCATAAATTAATGGATTTGTGGAGTTAGCTCTCATGGTTTGATAATGAGGATATGATTAATTAATCTTGATCCATGTGCAAAATTATGGTATCGTGTTTGATAAACCCTATCCAATCACAAAGGACATTATTTCAGCTATTACCGGTTTATGCAATAGTGGGAGTATACCATTTAAGAAGTCAGTGAAGAATAAAGAGGTTGAAACCCAAACTGGTATAATGGGAGATTAGAGAGCATTTTTTATCAAAAAAATGATCAAATCCTATTGTGAGGTATGTTACATATGGTATATCTTATAAAATGTATTTAAGAAATAGGGAAGGTTCTACAGTGGCTATTGCAAGATATGTTGTGCATATGATTTCTATGGAAGATGTTGCATTCAATTTGTGTGAATTGATAAAGAATCAGCTATTAGAGAATATAAAAATAATAATAGAACAAATTTACCCTTTTTTATTTGGCTATGTCTTGTTTGGGATCTTTACCGGTAAAAGAGAATGTCATATGGGAATCTGGAGTCTCAGTTACTAGGAACATCTTTCAATATCTTAATGGATTGGAGAAGAGAGAAGAAGACATTGATTACTTCAAATCATTTTTGAATTTGTAGAGTATCAGTTTGGTATCTCCTACTATCGGTTGATTATGGAGGGTTCGTGAAGAAAGAGGAAGCAAAAGGAAAAGGTATCCTCTAGCTCTCTGGAACCTAAGAAGAAATACAAAGTGTAGAAACAAGAAGCTATTGAGCTAGATGATTTCAAATCCCCTATGGATAAAGAAGAATTGGAGGCTATAGTGCAGGAGAAAGATGATTCAGAGGAAAGAGCTGATAACATGCAAGATTTGTTGGAGAAATACAAAGATGCTAAAAGAACTTTACGAGAGTGCATAAATGAGATGAGAGATTATATCAATAGTGCTAGTAGAGATTAAAGCTATTGTCTTCAATGGTTGACTGTTATGGTGATGGATAAACTGAAAGTTGATTCAATTAAAGAAGAGTTCAATTCTTTGGGTGACATTTGATTTACTAAGCAACAAAGATGGAGAGCTAAGGAAACAGGTGAAATCCTTGTAGTTTGAGTTGTTATTCTTGTAGAGGCAAAATAAAGATTATGTGAGTGTTTTCTAGAAAGTTAAGGAGATCGTTGAAGCTAAGATGGAACACTTTTCACCATTGCTTTGTGATGCAGTTGAGTATGAGAAAAATCTGACTATTCTAGATAGTTTTTCTGATGTTGCTAATATGTTGGTAGAGACTTGAAGTTTATCTGTTATTATTAAATTGTTTGTTCAATCCTATAAGGTTCTTCTATTGGAGCTTAAGGAGAAATAGAAGCAAATATTTTAAAAGTAAAGCAGTTAAGAATCATTTTTGGTTGGCACACAATTTCAACGTTCCTTTTGTTATTCAACATATTTATTTTTCTTTCCTTTTTTCCACCAAAGGAACGGTTTTTTTCTTGATGTCAAAGAGGGAGAAAGGTAAATGGAGAAACAAGGATATAGGTAGAGTAATGGAGATATATGAGTAAGGGGGAGTTATGTGCATATTTCAAATTATTGTTTTGAGTTGTTTTTCCATCAATGACAAAAGGGGGATATTCTTATATTTGCATGAATGTTGTCATTGATGTCAAACTCGGTAATTTGGTTAGGACCAAATATGGCATGTTGAGTAGTAATGGAAGATAGGTATGTATGTGATACAAAGTAGTAAGGCATGTATGATCTACTAGAGTCTTTTTCAAAAGATTCTCCTTTGAGGAATCTTTTAGTTTTGTTATCATGGTTTGTATCAAGTTTCTATATTAGTTATATAAGTTATATCAGTCATATCAATTATATTAGTTATATCTATTTCTATCTGAATGACTATATTGCATGGTTCTATGATCCATAATCTATGGCATCTTTATCTTGGGTCTTTGGAGTTGTTATGCTTATGGGTCCGTCAAACCTTTGTTTTCTTCCAGTAGTTGAGGAGTATGTTTTGGTAAATGAAGTGTGTGATGGAAGCATGTGGAGGATCTATGAAGGTAGACTTGATTATCCTATTTTTGGTTATGGCATGATTTGGATAACGTGTTCATTCAAGCAATACAATACTGTGTAAATAATTTGTTCTTGAATAACATATTGTATTGGTGTATGTGCTTACTGGTATACATATAAAAGATGTAAGTACATGTGTATGCAATGTAGTGTGTGTGATATATAATGAAGTGTATTATGAGGAACAAAAAAATATGTGTGTGTTGTGTTGCAGAATGAGAAGTGTGAATAATAGAGTTGTGAATAGAAGAGTAGTATATAGTGTGAGAAATATATAAGACAAGGTGTGTGTAAAGAAGAGTCAGAGTGTAGAAAGAATTGAAGTAATTCTTTACCAAATCTACTACAAATGGTTTGTTTAGTAGAGTGGAGACATAGTGGTGTAGTAATACTTTAGCAAATCTGCTACAGGCAGTTGTGGACACATTGGAGTGATCCATTACCAGATCTATTGTGAGTTTTATGAGTTGATATCTGATCTTACCTTGGAACTAAGCTCATGCATTTGGAGATGCAATTTTCCTTAGTTAATTTACTTCTATTGTAGTGGGTATTCTGGCAGTGAATCCTCTTTGTAATCTATTAGTGGGCCATTTGACAGTGAGCCACCCATTTTGTAAATACCATATAGCTAGTTATATTATCTAGAGAGTTAACCCTCTCTGTGGTTTTTCCTATTTTGGGTAGTCCACGTATAAATCTGGTGTTCAATTTTTGGTTGTGTTATTTGTTTGTTCTACATTTGTTATTTCACATTGATGAGATTAATTATTATGGTTTGTATCTCAATATAAGTTTTAGAAGTGTGGGAATACTGATTCATCCCCCCCCTCTCAGAATTCCTATCCATTCAACCATTCAACAAGAGCCCCTTATGAGTTATCAACCCAAGGAAATGCCAAGAAAAAATAGAGAGCTTTTAAGGATAGACTTGGTTCAAGAAGTGTCTGAACTAGTGAGACAAAACCAACATAGCCAACCTACTTTTAGATTAATAGATTTGAAGGCAAGCTTGTTGGACATGCTAATATCAATTATTGAAGAAGGGGATCATAAAAGCAATCTGGAAATGCATGGGTGACAACAGATTGTGGAAAACCAAAATCCAAGAAAATCTAATATAAATATTTTGCTAGAGGGAGATTCATTAATGAATACGAGTTGATGCTTGGATACAGAGTAGAGAAGATTTTTTCAAATTTAATTGAGGGAGAAATTATAAAAAGATTGTCATCATCAATATTTATCCCTTGATAAATAATCCATCCATTATAATAACCTTACCAATCCATCCATTAGGTCGAGTTCAACTAACTGTCATCTCAATGGGACATTAATGAGTGTGAATAGCCAAGCCACCAATAAAAAAAGGTGGAAGAGTTCATGAGATAGATAAGAAAGAAAGTGGGAGTACACCACCTTGACAACTTGCCCATTTTCTATTATCAAAATATCAACCGCATTCAACCCCTAAAAAAAAGCTAGAACATAGGAAAAAAATAATTTAAAATTCAAAATTAACCGCTTGTGGTATGTGTTAGGATTCCCACAGATACTGAGAGGGGGGGGTGAATCAGTATCTAACTGGTAATTAGAATTTCTTAACTTAAAACATGTAGAGCAAATTAAAACTATGTACTGGTAAGCAAAAAATAATGCAATAAATAGAGATAAAAGCAACCACATGAAAAACACACCATAACTAAAGGATTTAACAAGGAAACCTAGTGTGGGAAAAACCTCTATGGGATTTGTGACCCACAATATTCACTTACTGGCCAATAAGAGAATATTACTGCTACAACAGGGGCCTACACATGCAGGAAGGCCAAGTGCCTAGAGCTCACTGCTCAAAATAGAAGTCTCACTGACTTACAAAATGGATTATATAAATCTAGTGTCTTGTACTGCTTCAAAATAGCATCTATAATTCCAAATCTAGTACCGATTTTTGCTCTACTTCTTACATAAACCCTTAACCTATAATTCGCATAATAGGTCTACCTAATTACATTCCATCATACTTCTACTTCATTACAATGTTCTACAATGATCTCTTCTATATATGAGTCATTTTACAATGTTGCCAAGTTGACTTATAAAGATTTTACAATAATAAACAAAATATATTATAACAAAAATCATGTCGGCCTTTGTGCTGGTATGCTTCCTTTCACTGCCGGTGCTGGTGGTCTGAGTGCTAGTGTAGAGTCTGATCCTACTAGTGTCGGTGGAATATCTTGCTAGTGTCATAGGATTGTAAGGTTTCCATCAATGAAAAAATGTTCAATCCCCTACAATGTCTCATTGGAGTGTGCATATGCCAACAATATCCCCCTTTGGCATTGATGGCAACACTCATGAGAAAATTCCAGAAGTGTATCCAAAACTTGTAATCCAAATTTTTTTTCCAAAAATGTGTACCAAAGATATATGAGCTCCCCTTGAGTAGGTGAGTCCTTTGCCTAATTATTTTCTCATACCAGTACTCCCCCTTTGGCATCAATGGCAAAGGTTGTCAAGGTGTCAATAGAGTTGTAGTATTTTTTCTCAACCTTGTAATTGTGTGGTTACAATTTGAAAAATATCCACCAAAACCAAATTTATAATTTCCATAAACTTCTTACTCTCTTTTATTGTTGCCTCAGTTCTTTGTACTATATTGGTGAAATGCTACATATGCTCTGTTGGTGTTTTTTGTCCCTGCACTAATGCCTCAGATATTTCCTTCCTTAAGGATACTAGATAGTCCAGTCTTGGACTTAGTCTTAGTCTCAGATTCTTAGCCTTGTTTATTATTCTCTCCTTTTCTCTTTCTATCTTAAGTAATTCTTCCTCAAAAATTGTTATCTTTTGTTCAAAAACTGATAATGTATTAGATGATTATACAAAATTGTGAGCAAGTTTATTGATTTCATCCTGTACCTTGCTCATTTTCTTATCTATGTCAACTTTTAGAAAGTTTGTCTTGCAAATATCTCTATATAGAGTCTTAAATTCCTTCAATGAGTTGCATAGTTCCGGTAGAAGTGTGTCAAATTCCCTAGTACACTTCTTTATTTGATCCTCAAAGAATTTTTGTTTTTCAATTTCCAATTTCTCTTTCAATGCCTCTTACTTTATTTTCTCAACTGTCACTATGTTGTTAGTAATGTACTTAGACAAAGTGTTAAGTTGGCTCAAAGAATCCTTATTATCTACATTGTAGTTAGGAGCTATCATCTTCAAAATTGGGATTGTGTCATCTATAGCTTTATAGGCTTGTGAACTACGATCTATTATTTTCTTCAAAGAATCTAAAATAACTTCAGTTACATTTTTTGATTTGTAACCTGTTGAGGAGGAACCAACATTCTGAATTCTGCCAGTGGAGGAAGTAACCATGCTTGTAGTGACCTCTGGTAGGTCAGTCTGTGTCTCTATTTCCTTAAGCAAGGGGTTTTGTTTCTCTTCTGTTGCTAGTGGCACTGTTCCCATATGAACCTATTCCTGTTCTAGAGCTTGTTGCTCTGCTTGACTCTCTGTTTGTTGATCTATCTTTCTCTCCATCTGAGTCTCTACCTATTGCCCTATGCTATCATCTTCAACTTTTCCTTTAGTTTTATCAATGTTGTTAGTTACTAGTGGCTCACTAGCCATGTCAGTCTTACGGGTTGTGTCTTTATCTACCACAATGTTGACCTTTTGAGTGTCAACATCCACTATGTATAGTACTTCTGAATTAGGGTTTGTATCCTCTATATCCATACTCTCATCTGTCGGTTGATCTTCAGTTTTTGTTATCGGTGGATAAGTTATCTTTTATTTTGATGCTAGGAGGTCCACCAACCTTTCCTTTACCCTTATCTTTGTCCTTTTGATAGACTTTGATAGGCTTGGGGTTCCTGTACTCTTCTTGTTTTTCCTTCTCAACCAGGAATATATCCCATGCATTTTTTGTATCTTCTATTACCTCATTTACTCTTCCTACCATGAGTGCAATATGTCGATGTGCAGTAGAGAATAATGACTGATTGGCTTCTGCAATTAAGTCATCTATCTCCTTTGGCGAGTTTACTGGGTAAACAGCAAGTAATTTCTCAATTTTAATTTTCTTATCAAGCTCTACCATAGCTTGTCTTCTTGCTTCCAGTCTTTTTCTTCTTAGGTGTTAGCTTTTTCTTTGGGGTTGTCTTCTTTATCAGAGACCTCACTGCCTATTGTTTTTGTCTAGTTCTTCTAGGCAACAGTGTGGATGCCGGTGAAGGATCCCTTTTTCTTACAACTCTTTTAAATGTTGGTGGCATGTCATTCTTTGAAGAAGTTGCTACCGGTGATAGGTGAGTTTCAGGCTGTAATGTTACTAACTCATCCTCAATGATACAGGTTTGTTTCAGTACATCTTCCTTGATGGCCTTAGCTAGCCTTGAGCCTTTTCTCACAATTGCTTCAACTTTCTTTACTCTCTTCTTAGATTGAATTTGGCTTTCAATCATTTCTACACTGCCAAATACTTGTTCCTTGGGTCCCTTAGGTGCTTCCAGGAGGGATTTTGCATAAGTTTCAATGATGTGATCATCAGTCTCATAACCCATCTCAATTACCCAAATTGTTCTTGGGATTACTACTTCCATCTAGATCTCATCCTTTTTAATTACAAAGCATATGTCATCCTTGTATTTGTCCATAATTTTATGTGACAGTTTGATTCTTTTGTTCATTCTGGCCTTTAGTGCTTGAAAATACTCGTTGATATTCTTTTCCTTGCTTTCACCCATGTTGTTGAATAGGTCTAATAACTGTTTCCCTACTAGTATGTCAAATCCAAGATTCTTGTTGCCTATACCAAGCACCTGTTTGGCTATGTCTAGCATTAAGCATACAAGTAAATTACCAAATTTAAAAGTCCCTTTCTTATCCTTCTTGATTTTTCCTAAATTATCAATCAACTCATCCTTTATCCATTCACATACATCAATTTTCACATTATCTTTAACCATATCATGTGCACTTTTTATGCATAATCTAGAAACTGAGTTAAGTCTATTTGCATGAGTTGCTTTGTAACCTAGAATCATGCTAACACATCTCACATTTATGTCAGTCACATCATTAACCCTTAGAAACCTTATGTCGGACGTTGCACTGGTTAAGTTTATTATCAGGTCATTTGAGACCTTCTTGGTTTTGTCTGGTCTGCTACCGGTGGAAGGTAACCCTGTTATAGCTTGCACAACTTCCTTTGTAATTTTATGGATGGATTCAAGCCAAAGAACTCACCATGTACTCTGCTTAACACTATCCTAATAACTTCCTTACGAAAGTCCAAAATGCTAAGGATCTCAGTGAATCCTAGGGTTTCAACAATTTGGTATTTAGATTTTACTTTACCAGAACAATCACAGATAACAGATTTGTACATGTTCTTGATTTCTTCATCTCCTAGTTCTTCTATATGGCAATGGATGTACATTCTAGGATCTTCTGCAAAAACAACTCCTTTGGGGATTTGGGAGAATGCACCAATATTGTCATCCTTTTTAGCTATCTCAGGAACTAGCTCAAATACAAGCCTAGGGCATTTGATTACCTTGACTATAGTAGGGTTTTCTATGAATTCAAGTGCAGAGGAGGATGCCATGATTATAAATACCTTTTTCTTCCTTAGGAGGGATTGATTGCTGAAGTGCTTTGCCTCTTTGCTCGAAATGCCTTAGCTCTAGAGATTTCATGCTCTTCGAATGTTTGAATTCACGGTGAAGTGAAATGGAGCCAAAAGCACTGAATTATAATGTTAATTTGCCAACTACCACATTTAATGCATGCCAGTGAAGTATTCACTTAACTTTGTCTATCGGTATAGAAATAATTTCTACCTTTACCATCAACCGATGGAATAATAGCATATGTCTCATCTGATTGCCAAACCCTCAAGGAAACTTTTTTCAATTTGATGAGAAGCTTCCTGCCAATGGAGTACTACTCTGTTTTGATGGTGGAGTGTTGATTGGTTCTACCAGTGGAGGAGTATTTCCAACATTATTTGGGTTTGACTTTCTAATCCATTGTTTTGAAAATTCTTGCTTAACCTCTTCAACTTTTTCTTTTCCTTTCAAACTAGAACTTTTGTTGTCTACCAGTGATCCTTTACTTCTATAGAATTTTGCAATATGCCCAATCTTGTTACATGCATAGCAAGTCACATTATTCTTCTAAATAGCTTTCCCATAACCTATGCTGGTTTGTGTTCTACATTGATTAGATAGGTGTCCAAACCTTCCACAAACATAACATCTCACATTCATTTTGCATTTTTCAGAGTTATGACCAACTTTGTTGCATTTTGAATATTGACCGATGGGTGTGTTGATATTTTGATCATTTCTGGATCTACATTGATTTTCTCTATGACCGTACTTATTACAGTTAAAGAATTTTCCATTAAATTTGTAAGCAATAGGTTGTCTTACCGGTTTGCTATGATCTTGTGTGTTTTCAATACCAGAGCTTTCTCCTGCCTCAAAGCCAATTCCACAAGTGTCAATTTTAGGTTTTTGTTTCTTCAACAAGTCACCAAGTTCTTCTGAGCTTTTTTTAAATTTTTCTTTGTGTTGATTTGCAATATCTAGTTCTCTTTCTAAGATCTCTTTCTATCTCATCAGTTCATTGGAGTCATTCTATGTATGCATCAGATCTATCTTCAACAAATCATTTTCATAGCTAGGTCTTGTGTTCTCATTTTCTACATCACTTAGTCTTTTGGCCAACTCTTCTTCATTCTTCTTCCTATCTTCAATTTCCTTACAGAATCTCATGGTCATATCCTACATCTCATTCCTTGTTGTTATGTTCTCTAGCTTTCTCTTTTTTATCATATCATTAAGAGTTTCTTTTTCATCATCCTCAATCTGCATCTTTTCACAGAGTTCTCTTCTCTTGTTTCTTGCAATGGTAAGATTTTCTTGAAGTGCTTGAATAATTTCTTGAGCTACCTTTAGATCATCTTCAAGTTTGATATTTTTCAACTTTTCTATATCAAAATCTGAGAGAGCTTCTTCCAATTGCTTCATCAAATTTTCCATGTCTACCGATGTCAAAATCTTCCTCAAGTTGTTAGGCTTCTGAAAATAGAGGACCAAGCTCTGATACCAATTGTTAGGATTCCCACAGATACTAAGAGGAGGGGGTGAATCAGTATCTAACTGGTAATTTTTTTTTTGAACTTAAAACATGTAGAGCAAATTAAAACTGTGTATTGGTAACTAGAAAATAATGCAATAAATAGAGATAAAAGCAACCACATGAAAAACACACCATAACACAAGGATTTAACAAGGAAACCTGGTGTGGGAAAAACCTCAGTGGGATTTATGACCCACAATATTCACTTACTAGCCAATAAGAGAATATTACTGCTACAACAGGGGCCTGCACATGTAGGAAGGCCAAGTGCCTAGAGCTCACTACTCAAAATAGAAGTCTCACTGACTTACAAAATGGATTATATAAATCCAGTATCTTGTACTACTTTAGAATAGCATCTATAAGGCCATATCCAGTACCAATTTCTTCTCTGCTTCTTACATAAACCCTTAACCTATAATTTGCATAATAGGTTTGCATATTTACATTCCATTATACTTCTACTTCATTACAATATTCTACAATGATCTCTTATACATATGAGTCATTTTACAATGTTACCAAGTCAGCTTATAAAGATTTTACAATAGTAAACAAAATATATTATAACAAAAATCCTATCGGCCTCTATGCTAGTATGCTTCCTTTCACTGTTGATGTCAGTGGTCTGAGTTCCAATGTAGAGTTTGATCTAGCTAGTGCTGGTGGAATGTCTTGCTGGTGTCATAGGATTGTAAGATTGCCATCAATGACAAAACCTTCAATCACCTACAATGTCTCATTGGAGTGTGCATATGCCAACAAGATGTTGAGAACAAACATGTACTCTCAAATTATGAATTCAATGCAATCTACTCCTAAGACATCTTACCCACTTCAACCCCAATAAATAGGGAAAACATAGAAGAATAAGAATTCAAAATTCAAAAATGCCCACCCATGGGGAAATTAAGAACAAACATATACTATTAAATTAGGAATTCAGTGCCATCTCACCCTGAGAATGCTTTCCCATTCCAACAGTTATACTGTAGACAATAAAAGTTCAAACTTTAAATCCACGAACCCATGAAGAGATCAATAGTTACCCACTTGCCGATTTTCTATAATCACAATACCTACCACATTCAACCCCTATCAAAAATATACAACATGGAACAATTAGAATTTAAAATTCAAAATTAACTACTTGTGTGGATGTTGGGAACAATCATATACTCCTATATTATGAATTCAATGTCATTTGCCCCTAAGAATGCTTATCCACTTCAACCCGAATCAAATGGGAAGAGCATAGAACAATAAGAATTTAAAATTTAAAATTAACCGCAATTGGGGAAATTGAGAACAAACAAATTCCATCTACCCATCAGAATGGTTGCCCTTTCTAACATTTATACTGTAGACAATAAAAGTTAAAATTTCAAATCTAACCACTGATGGAGATATCAAGAGTTACCTAGTTGATAACAAATTTATAAATTCAATTCCATCTACCCCTAAGTTTACCAAACAATCTTCTATAACATTGACCTCTGTGTAGATAATATTGAAGACTATTGATTCAAAGGAATTAACCACCTCAATCACTTTCCCAAGCAATGAATTGAGCCTCTAATTTGGAGCAAAACTTTCCCTCAAGGAATTGATTATAATGATTGAATTCCCTTCTATTTCCAAAAAAATTATATTTAACTCTTTGTAGAGAAGGATCCCTTCAAGTAGAGATTTTAGTTAGGCTATATTATTTGTGTCTTCTTCTAGGTGTTTTTCCAACTTAGCTAAAATTGAACCATCATAGGTATGAACAAAACAACCAACTCTAGAGATTCCAAGATTACCTCAAGAAGCTCTATCATAGTTCAACTTAGCCCAACCTATCATAGGGGTGGACTAGACACAATTCACTCTTTTTGATTTACTCCCTTGATTCCCATTTCCAACATAAGGAGGGATCTTCAACCCAAACCATTTCATTTTGATAGAGCCATCCCAATTTGAAAATTTAACTTCCTTTTTCAATTGACCTTCAATTCTACTGTTCATCACTTGCACAATGGAAGCTTCCACCTTATTGATGAACAACTCCAAACCATATTCTTTCCTTGGAAAACTCTTCGGTTTCTCTCTTTTCATAATTACCATAGGATAATGTGGTGCAGGAGCACCCAAAGACACAAATGAAGACACAAATGAAGCCTAAAAGAGCCTAAAATGATCATATTTAATAGGTTAATAGTTTTGTGAGTCAATAAGACCCAATGAATGTAAGGCGTTAATATGGTTGCATTTAGAAAGCCACCATGGACAAATGCCCATGTGGTTCAGTAGGAGTATAGGCATGAGTCAAGAAAATAAATATTGGTCTTAGAAATATCAGACCAATCCTTAGAGTCACCAAATTTGAAAAGTGCAAGTTGACAACTTTGGTTGTCACTGCAAAATGTTATAAAAATAGATAACTAATCCTCCAATGGATCCAAAGTTTGAAAAGTGGTTGGAAACCATTAGGAAGGCTATATTATGCCCACTTTGATTGATTCCAGGTTTTTTTTGGTCTAGTTGTTGAAGTTGATGAAATTGATGATGTTTTGGAGTTTGGAGAAATACAATATATTCAGAGTTTTATGAAATTCAGCATTTTTGTTCTTCATTTTTTACCAGTATAGATATGTGGATGCTTGAAACCAATTGGATTAGTTAGGGAAGTCTCTTACCTTTCATTTGAACCAATTTTGAGGTTTTGTAACAATTGGGTTGTAGAGATCCATCAAAAACTCACCACACTGGTCACAAAACTTGGTAGCACTTAGGGTTTCACTATAAAGATGCCCTTAATCTGACATTTTCACTAGAGGCCAAACCACCTATGGGAAAATGTTAGAAGGGCCATTGTATCATAATATTTTGGTGTTGGTTTGCAGGGAGGCTCCAAGATAGAAGAGATTGAATTGACCCTAGGTGGGCATCTCTATGTGACCACCTAAACTATAGAAGTAGAAATCACTTGCAGAAGACAAAGATGTGATCAAGTCTTGAAACCTTAGATTTGGTGCTTTGGCACCTTACCCCACCTTACACAAGTGTTTATTTGGTCGGGAAAATATTATAAGGGTTACATGCTTAATTAGGTCTGGAAGGATAGTAAGGGTACAAACCTTTCAACTTGTGGTTAGAGTCTAAGCCTTTGGGGAATTGTGTAACTTGATAATGGGTATCTGAATCTACCATTATTTTGTCGTGTCCTTTGGAATTGTGTTAAGTTTTATTTGGAGAACTCAACCAGTAGGGCTACTAGACAATAGGATAGTTGTGAAACAAGTATCCCCAAACACATTTGATAGCAAGATCTTATGGGTGTTTTGTGTTGGTTGGAACACCAATAAACAATATCCAATAGGTTTCCATCCCACCGGTATCAGAAGATTGTCTGCCATTCACACAATGGTAGAATGTTTTCATCATACCTGTACTGGAAGATACTAAAATGGTATGGATCCAGTCACACAAATTGTTGTGTGAGTTGAGTATTTGGTATGTGTATTGTTTACACCTTGAACCAAAAAATAACTTGTGTTGTATGTAGTAGTTGTGGGTGAGAGAAGGTTTTCACCTAGTTTGTTGCCTAGCTTTGCATCATATTGGTATAAGGGTATGTTGGTGGAAGGAAGTGAGAGAGAGAATAGCTACATGCCTCCTAAGAGTATGTCTCAAGATGGGATCAAGAAGTTGTTTGAAGAGATGTTTGAAAATAGAGTGAGGGAGCTAGAGAAGGCCACAGCTAAAGGAAAGGAGGGTGAATGTGACTCTGATGAAGAAGAAGAACAAGGGGGAGAAGAAGAGACCCCAAGGCAGGAAGTTAATTTACCTGCAAATCATAGAGTATTTGTTGAGGTCCTGAATTCCATTGGTAGAGAATCCTCATTAGGTAAAGATGACATCCCTATGTTTAGTGTGAAAATGAATGCAAAAGAAGTGATGGATTGGATTGAGGCATTGAAAAACCATTTTGAATGCAATGAGACCCCTGAGAATAAGAAGGTTATCTTTTCTCAGTCCAAGATGAAAGGAGCAATGCTCACTTGGTGAAATTACCTCCAAGGCAATAGGGTGAAGGAAGGTAGAGGTTTGATAACCTCATGGGATAGAATGTTGGAAAACTTGAAGGCGCAATTCATCCTGATAGACTATGGAGTCCAAGTCTACAAGAAGTTGCAAGGTTGGAGGAAAAAATACCTTGATGTGAGTACATATACCAAGGAGTTTCATGGGTTGAGTATAAGGACAAAACACTATGAGGAGGAACTAGAGAAAGTGGCAATACATCTTAGTGGACTGAATTATAGTATCCAAGATGAGATCAACATACTAGCACTAGAGACAGTGAACAAGTGCTTTCAACTAGCACTAAGATCACACGAGAAGCTAAAGAGAAAGAATGATCAAAATAACAAAGGTAGAGGGGGCATAAACTTCAGAGGCAGAGGCCCTATGAATGGTAGAGGATAGAGTCCTAGGCTATAAGGAGATGCTAATCAAGAAAGTCAACATGGAGATGGTAACACAAGAGGGGGTTTTAGAGGAAGAAAACCCAACCATAGAGGTAGATTTGGTGGAATAATCTGAAAGCCTTTTGGGTATATGCATGAAGTTGTGGTACCAAAAAGGTGCCACACTTCAAAAAAAAAATTCTCATAAGGTGCGCACACTATAGGGCGCATGCCCTATAGTGTGTGCACCTTATAAGGTGTGTGCCTTATGAGAGAATGTGGGCTTGGATTATGGTTCAAGGGTCCCATATAACCATTTTTAAGGGCAGCTCATTTGGCTAGCACCAAATATTGTGCTAGTCATATTTTGCACTAACCAAATGACTTCCATTGAAATTTTTGAACCTTTCATAGATTTATACTCTATACCCTATAATCTATACTTAATACCCTATAGTTTGATAGCCACAACCATAAAAATTAAACCATTTCAAACATATAAAAAATACCCTAGATTGTATGACCAAATATCCTAAATCCTCGACCCTATACAATAACCATAGACCCTATAACCCAATATGCTAAACCATATGAGGTTGTTATGGGTCGTATGGTATCCTAAGGGGTCATATGGTGTCCTATGACCCCTTAGGACACCATATGACCCCTTAGGACACAATGTGAACCCTAATGACACGTAAGCAGTTATATGGTATCCTAAGGGGTCATCTGACACTATTTGACCTATTAGGAGACCATATGACCCCTTAGGACACCATATGACCCATAACGACACTATATGGTGTTCTAAAGGGTCACATGGTGTCCTAAGGGGTCATATGGTGTCCTATGACCCCTTATGACACCATATGACCCATAGCAACACTATATGGTGTTCTAAGGGGTCACATGGTGTCCTAAGGGGTCATATGGTATCCTAAGGGGTCATAGGACACTATATGATCCGTTAGGATACCATATGACCCCTTAGGACACAATATAGTGTTGTTATGTGTCGTATGGTGTCCTAGGGGGTCATATGGTGTCCTAAGGGGTCATAGGACACCATATGACCCCTTACGACACCAAATGACCCACAATGACACCATATTGTGTCTTAAGGGGTCATATGGTGTCCTAAGGGGTCATATGGTGTCATAATGGGTCATATAGTGTCCTATGACCCCATAGGATAACATATAACCAATTACATGTCATTAGGGTTCAAATTGTGTCCCAAGGGGTCATATGGTATCTTATGACCTCTTAGGACACTATATGACCCCTTAAGACACCACATGATGTCGTTATGGGTCGTATAGTGTTGAAAGGGGTCATATGGTATCCTATGACCCTTTAGGACACCATATGACCCCTTAGGACACAATATGGTGTTGTTATGGGTCATATCATATCCTAAGGGGTCATATGGTGTCCTAAGGGGTCATGTGGTGTCCTATGGGGCCATAGGACACCATCTGACCCCTTAGGTGTCGTTAGGGATCATATTGTGTTTTAATAGGTCATATGATGTGTTATGACCCCTTAAGACACCATATGACCCCTTAGGACACCATACGACCGATAATGACACCATATGGTGTCCTGAGGGGTCATATAGTGTCCTAAGGGGTCATAGGACACCATATGAGCCCTTAGAACATAATGTGACCGTAACGACTCGTAAGGGGTTATATGGTATCCTAAGGGGTCATAGGACATGATAAGACCCATTAGGATAGCATATGACCCCTTAGAACACCATATGACTCCTTAGGACACAATATGGTGTCGTTATGGATTGTATGGCGTCCTAAGGGGTCATATGGTATCCAATGACCCCTTAGCACACCATATGACCCCTTAGGATAGAATATGGTGTCATTATGGGTCGTATGGTGTCCTAAGAGGTCATATGGTATCCTATGACCTCTTAGGACACCATATGACCCCTTAGGTGTCGTTAGGGATAATATTGTGTCTTAACGGGTCATATGGTGTGTTATGACCCCTTAAGACACCATATGACCCCTTAGGACACCATACAAAACATAATGATACCATATGGTGTCCTGAGGGGTCATAGGATACCATATGACTCCTTAGGACACAATGTAAACCCTAACAACACATAAGGGGTTATATGGTATCCTAAGGGGTCATAGGACACTATATGACCCATTAGGACACCATATGACCTCTTGGGACACTATATGGTGTCGTTATGGGTTGTATGGTGTCGTAAGGGATCACATAGTATCCTATGACCCCTTAGGACACCATATAACCCCTTAGGACATAATATGGTGTCTTTGTGGGTTGTATGGTGTCCTAAGGGGTCATATGGTGTCCTATGACCCCTTACAAAATGATATGACCCCTTAGGACACAATAAGGTGTTGTTATGGGTCGTATGGTGACCTAAGGGGTCATATGGTGTCTTGTGGGGCCATAAGACACCATATGACCCCTTAGGTGTGGTTAGGGATCATATTGTGTCTTAACAAGTCATATGGTGTGTTATACCCCTTACGACACCATATGACCCCTTACGACACCATACGACCCATAATTACACCATATGGTGTCCTAAGGTGTCAAATAATGTCCTAATGGGTCATAGGAAACCATTTGACCCCTTACAACACAATGTAAACCCTAACAACATGTAAGGGGTTATATGGTATCCTAGGGGGTCACATGACACTATATGACCCATTACGACACCATATGACCCCTTAGGACACCATATGACCCATTAGGACACAACAAGGTATCCTTATGGGTCATATAGTGTCCTAAGGGGTCATATGGTGTCCAATGACCCCGTAGGACACAATATAATGTTGTTATGGGTCGTATGTTGTCCTAAGGGGTCATATGGTGTCCTATGGAGCCATAGAACACCATATGATCCCTTAGGCATCGTTAGGGATCATATTGTGTCTTAACAAGTCATATGGTGTGTTATGACCCCTCTAGACACCATATGACCAGTTAGAACACCATACGACCCATAATGACACCATATGGTCTCCTAAGGGGTCTTATGGTGTCTTAAGGGGTCATAGGACACCATATGACCCCTTAGGACACAATGTGAACCCTAACAACACATAAGGGGTTATATGGTATCCTAAGGGGTCATATGACACTATATGACCCATTAGGACAGCATATGACCCCTTGGGACACTATACGGTGTCGTTATGGGTTGTATGGTGTCATAAGGGATCATATAGTATCCTATGACCCCTTAGGACACCATATAACCCCTTAGGACACAATATGGTGTCTTTGTGGGTCGTATGGTGTCCTAAGGGGTCATATGGTGTCCTATGACTCCTTACAAAATGATATGACCCCTTAGGACACAATAAGGTGTTGTTATGGGTCGTATGGTGACCTAAGGGGTCATATGGTGTCCTATGGGGCCATAGGACACGATATGACCCCTTAGGTGTGGTTAGGGATCATATTGTGTCTTAACAGGTCATATGGTGTGTTATATGCCTTAAAACACCATATGACCCCTTAGGACACAGTACAACCCATAATTACACCATATGGTGTCCTAAAGGGTCAAATAATGTCCTAATGGGTCATAGGACACCATCTGACCCCTTACAACACTATGTAAACCCTAACAACCTGTAAGGGGTTATATGGTATCCTAAGGGGTCACATGACACTATATGACCCATTACAACACCATATGACCCCTTAGGACACCATATAACCCGTTAGGACACAACACGATATCATTATGGATCATATAGTGTCCTAAGGGGTCATATGGTGTCCAATGATGCCTAAGGACACAATATAATGTTGTTATGGGTCGTATGTTTTCCTAAGGGGTCATATGGTGTCCTATGGAGCCATAGAACACCATATGACCCCTTAGGCATTGTTAGGGATCATATTGTGTCTTAACAGGTCATATGGTGTGTTATGACCCCTTCAGACACCATATGACCCGTTAGAACACCATACGACCCATAATGACACCATATGGTCTCCTAAGGGGTCTTATGGTATCCTAAGGGGTCATAGGACACCATATGACCCCTTAGGACAAAATGTGAACCCTAATAACACGTAAGGGGTTATATGGTATCCTAAGGGGTCATATGACACTATATAACCCGTTAGGACACCATATGACCCCTTTGGACACCATATGACCCATAATGACACTATACGGTGTTTTAAGGGGTCACATGGTGTCATAAGGGCCCATACGGTATCCTATAAACCCTTAGGATACCATATGACCCCTTAGGATACAATATGGTGTCGTTATGGGTTGTATGGTGTCCTAAGGGGTCATATGGTGTCCTACAACCCCTTAGGACACCATATGAACCCTTAGGAAACAATAAGGTGTTGTTATGGGGTGTATGGTGTCATATGACCCCTTAGGTTACCGCATGACCCCTTAGGACACAATATGGTGTCGTTATGGGTCGTATGGTGTCCTAAGGGGTCATATGGTGTCCTATGAGCCTTTAGGACACCATATGACCCCTGCGGACACATTATGGTGTCATTATGGGTTGTATGGTGTCATAAGGTGTCAAATGATGTCCTATCGGGCCATAGGACACCATATGACCCCTTAGGTGTTGTTAGGGATCATACTATGTCTTAATGTGTCATATGGTGTTTTATGACGCCCTAAGACACCATATGACCCCTTAGGACACCAAATCACTAATAATGAGACCATATGGTTTCCTAAGGGGTCATATAGTGTCCTAAGGGGTCATAAGACACCATATGACCCCTTATGACACAATGTGAACCGTAACAACACGTAAGGGGTAATATGGTATCCTAAGGTGTCATAAGACACTATATGACCTGTTAGGACACCATATGACTCCTTAGGAAGCCATATGACCCTTGAGGACACAATATGGTGTTGTTATGGGTCGTATGGTGTCGTAAGGGGCCATATAGTATTCTATGACCCCTTAGGACACAATATGACCCCTTAGGACACAATATGGTATCGTTATGGGTCGTATGTTGTCCTAAGGAGTCATATGGTGTCCTATGACCCCTTAGGACACCATATGACCCCTTAGGAAACAATATGGTATGGTTATGGGTCATATGGTGTCCTAAGGGGTCATATGGTGTTCTGTGGGGCCATAGGACACCATATGACCCATTAGATGTTGTTAGGGATCATATTATGTCATCACGGGTCATATGGTGTGTTATGACCCCTTAAGACACTATATGACCACTTAGGACACCATACGACCCATAATGACACCATATGGTGTCCTAAGGGGTCACATAGTGTCCTAAGAGGTCATAGGACACCGTATGACCCCTTACAACACAATGCCAACCGTAACAAGATGCAAGGGGTTATAGGGTATCATAAGGGGTCATATCACACTATATGACCCGTTAGGACACCATATGACCCCTTAGGAAACCATATGACCCCTTAGGAAAGAGAATGGTGTTGTTATAGGTCGTATGGTGTCATAAGGGGTCATATGGTATCCTTTGACCCCTTAGGACACCATATGACCCCTTAGGACACCATATGACCCCTTAGGACACAATATGGTGTCGTTATGGGTCATATGGTGTCCTAAGGGGTGATATGGTGTCCTATGACTCCTTAGGGCACCATATGATCCCTTAGGACACAATATGATGTCATTATGCATCGTATGGTGTCCTAAGAGGTCATATGGTGTCATATGGTGACACATAACACCATATGACCCCTTAGGTGTCATTAGGGATCATATTGTGTCTTAACGAGTCATATGGTATGTTATGACCTCTTAAGACACCATATGACCCATTAGGACACCATATGACCCATAATGACACCATAGGGTGTCCTAAGGGGTCATATAGTGTCCTAAGGGGTCATAGGACACCATATGACCCGTTAGGACACACTGTGAACCCTAATGACATGTAAGGGGATATATAGTATCCTAAGGGGTTGTATGACACTATATGACCCGTTAGGACACCATATGACCCCTTAGGACACCATATGACCCATAACGACACTATATGGTGTTCTAAGGGGTCAGATGGTGTTGAAAGGAGTCATATGGTATCCTATGACCCTTTAGGACATCATATGACTCCTTAGGACACAATATGGTATTGTTATGGGTCGTATGGTGTCCTAAGGTGTCATATGGTGTCCTATGACATGTTGGGACACCATATGACCCCTTAGGACACAATATGGTGTCATTATGGGTTGTATGGTGTCATAAGGGGTCATATGGTATCCTATGACCCCTTAGAACACCATATGAACCCTTAGGACACAATATGGTGTTGTTATGGGTCATATGGTGTCCTAAGGGGTCATATGGTGTCCTATGACTCCTTAGGACACCATATGACCCTTGAGAACATAATATGGTGTCGTTATGGGTCGTATGGTGGCCGAAGGGGTCATATGGTGTCTTATGGGGCTATGGGACACCATACGACCCCTTTGGTGTTGTTAGGGATTATATTGTGTCTTAACAGGTCATATGGTTTTTTATGAACCCTTAGGACACCATATGATTGCTTAGGACACCATATGACCGATAATGACACCATATGGTGTTCTAAGGGGTCATATAGTGTCCTTAGGGGTCATAGGACACCATATGACCCCTTCGGACACAATGTGAACAGTAATGACATGTAAGGGATTATATGGTATCCTAAGGGGTCATTGGACACTATATGACCCTTTAGGACTCCATATGATCCCTTTGGGCACCATATGATGCCTTAGGACATAATATGGTGTCATTATGGGTCGTATGTTGTTGTAAGTGGTCATATGGTATCCTATGACCCCTTAGCACACCATATGACCCCTTAGGACACAATATTGTGTCGTTATAGGTCGTATGGTGTCCCAAGGGGTCAAATGGTGTCTTATGACCCCTTAGGACACCATATGACCCCTTAGGACACAATATGGTGTGGTTATAGGTTGTATGGTATCCTAAGGGGTCATTTGGTGTCCTATGGGGACATAGGACACCATATGACCCCTTAGGTGTCATTAGGAATCATATTGTGTCTTAAAAGGTCATATGGTGTGTTATGAACCCTTGTGACACCATATGACCCCTCAGGACACCATACAACCCATAATGTCACCATATGGTGTCCTAAGGGGTCATATAGTGTCCTAAGGGATCATAGGACACCATATGACCCCTTAGGACACAATGTGAACCCTAATGACACATAAGGGGTTATATGGTATCCTAAGGGGTCATAGGGCACTATATGACCCTTCAGGATACCATATGACCCCTTAGAACACCATATGACCCCTTAGGACACAATATGGTGTCGCTATAGGTCATATGGTGTCGTAAGGGGTCATATGGTAACCTATGACCCCTTAGCACACCATATGAACCCTTAGGACACAATATTGTGTCGTTGTGGGTCATATCATGTCCTAAGGGGTCATATGGTGTCTTATGACCCCTTAGGACACCATATGACTCCTTACAACACAATAAGGTATTGTTATGGGTTGTATGGTGTCCTAAGGGGTCATATGGTGTCCTATGGGGTTATAGGACACCGTATGACCCCTTAGGTGTCGTTAGGGATCATATTGTGTCTTAACGGGTCATATGGTGTCCTATGACCCCTTAAGACACCATATGACCCCTTAGGACACCATACGACCCATAATAATACAATATGGTGTCCTAAGGTGTCATATAGTGTCCTAAGGGGCCATAGGACACCATATACACCCATTAGGACACAATGTGAACCCTAACGACATGTAAGGGGTTATATGGTATCCTAAGAGGTCATAGGACACTATATGACCCGTTAGGACACCATATGACCCATAACAATAGTATATGGTGTTTTAAGGGGTCACATGGTGTTGTAAGGGGTCATATGGTGTCCCTATGACTCCTTAGGATGTCATATGACCCCTTAGGACATAATATGGTGTCATTATGGGTCGTATGGTATTGTAAGGGATCATATGGTGTTGTATGGGGTCATAGGACACCATACGACCCCTTAGGTATCATTAGGGATCATATTGTGGGTTAACGGGTCATATGGTGTGTTATGACACATTAAGACATAATATGACGCCTTAGGACACCTTATGTTGTCATTATGGGTCATATGGTGTCCTATGGGATCATAAGACATCTAATGACCAGTTAGGAGACTATATGCTCCATAATCACACCATATGGTGTCCTCAGGGGTCATATGACACCATATGACCCTTTAGGACACAATGTGAACCCTAACGACACGTAATGAGTTATTTCATATCCTAAGGGGTCATAGGACACTATATGACCCGCTAGGATACCATATGACCCCTTAGGACACCATATGACCCATAACGACACTATATAGTGTTCTAAGGGGTCATTTAGTATCCTATGACCCCTTAACACACCAGATGACCTCTTAGGACACAATATGGTTTTTTTATGGGTTGTATGGTGTCGTAAGGGGTCATATGGTGTCCTATGAGTGATTAGAACATGATATTACCCCTTAGGACACAATATTGTGTCGTTATGGGTCATATGGTGTCCTAAGGGGTCATATGGTATCCTAAGGGATCATCGTACACCATAAGACCATGTAGTGACCCCATATGGTGTACTAGGGGCTCATATGGTGTCCTAAGGGGTCATAAGACACCATACAAACCATACTGACACCATATGGTGTACTAAGAGGTCATATGGTGTCCTAAGGGATCATAGGACACCATATAACCCCTTAGGACACAATATGACCCCTAATGACACCTAAGGGGTTATATGGTGTCCTATGACCCATTAAGACACCTTATGGTGTCGTTATGGGTTGTATGGTGTCCTAAGGGGTCTTGTCAATTGCTATGACCACTTAGGACTAAATATGGTCTTGTTATGGGTCTTATGGTAACCTAAGAGGTCATATGGTGTCCTATGATCCCTTAGGACACCATATGATCCCTTAGGTGTCATTAGGGGTCATATTATGTCCTAAGGGGTCATATGGTGTCCTATGACCCCTTAGGACCCTGAGAGAGGAGGGAGTGAGGAAGAAACTAAGGGAAAGAGGTGAGAGAGGGAATTATATGGGTGTAAGGATGAAGAGGGAGATAGCTTGAGGGATAGGAGAATAAGGGAATTGTGAGAGCTAGAGAGGGGAGGGACAAAGAAGAGTATGTATCTATAAGAATGAAGAGCCCAAGAAGAGGTAAGGGGAGAGAGAGAATATGAGATCTATTTCATAGAGAGAGATGGAACTATGAGGGAAGGGAGATAAAGAAGGGAGAGGTGAGATGGTTGTTTCTATGTACACATTTGGCACGGTCCCTATTTGGTGCGCGCCAAATGTAGAATATGGACCACATTTGGCATGCGCAAAATGGAAAAATCCATTCATCACATTTGGTGCACACCGAATAGGGCGAGCGCCATATTTGGCACACACCAAACGTATGGGTTGGATTTTCCTTGGGCATCCAAACCAAAGGTTTGGATGGCCATTTCATGCTAGAGACATGTTTTTTATCTAAAAACATTGAAAATTTTGACATCTTTTTGGTCGTGCTCTCCGTTAGGTTTGCATGTGTTTCAATGAAGTTAAAAAAAAATACCATGGTAAACTTGAACTCCCTCTTAGCTATCCAACAATGTAATTTATTTCAAATTTTGATTTCGTTAATTCTTTCATCTATAATTTCTTTTGTCAGTGTGTCCTTTTTTTTGTCAAAAACCAACATGCACTATTTTGGGTATAGATTTTTACACGTTCATCAAATTTTGAAAAAACTTACATTTTTAGAAACTAGACTCCATTCTACACAATTTAGATTTTTTTACACATTATTTTTTATTAGTTTTCAATGATTTTAGGGGGGAGCATGCTCAAATTTCTATTTTTTAGGATGTGTCCACTTCGAAAATTTGTAAAAAATCATATACTCATCAATTAATTAGATGAAAAAATCTGGCATAAACTACAAGGTGTTAGCTAATTTCTCACTAAAACTATTTTAAAAATTAAATTTTTTTTTTAACATTTTAGGGGGTCCACAACATATGTTGTGTTATGTTTTTTGCATAAAAATAGGACCACTTTTTGTCGTCCCCCTTTTTGTAGCCCTTAATCTCCACCATTTAAAAAAAAATTTAGTAGTTTAGAAAGTAGACTCGAAGCACTCTGACTCTTGTTCTTGTTGCATCTTCAAATTTGGAGTGTAACTATCTTCAATTTGTCATTGAAGTTCAAACTTTGCTGATTTCAGAAAAAAATTGGCATCTTAAGACCCCCTTTTGGTACCACAACTTGGTGCACATACCCTTTTAAATGATACAACTGCAATCAAGTAAGTCATACCATAGCTAAGTTCCCTGAGAAGACCAAATCAAGCTCCCAAGGAGAGAGGAGAACACAATTGGTTAGACACTGATTGTAAGAGTGCCAATTCACCTGATTCCTATGGACTTCCAGAGAGAGGAGAACCCTTGATGACGAGGAGAACATTGTTGAAGGTACCAAGCAATACTGAACCTCCACAAGGAATACACTCTTTCAAACCACATGCAAAGCACGAGGTAAGGTATGCAAGGTTCTAATAGATTCAAGTTCAACTTAAAATTTAGTATCCTTAGAAATTATAGAGAAACTAAAATTGAGAATAATTCCTCATCCATTTCCATATGAAGTTTCTTGGCTTACTAAAGGAAAACAAACCTTGGTAGAAGAGAAATCATGGGTTTAATTTCAGATAGGAGAATACAAAGACAAAATCCTGTTTGATATTGTTGAGATGGATGCATGTCATCTTCTTTTTGGGAGACCATGGTAATATGACCTCAAGGCCCATCATGATGGACACAAGAACACCTACTCCATCACCAAAGATGAAAAGGTGATTGAATGGATACCCCTGCTTGATAACAGTGAAGATCAAAAGGAGAAGGAGGCCAAGATCATGATCACAAAAGGAAAAGAGTTCCTCAAGGAGTTCAAGGAAGAGAAAAACACCTTATTTTATAGTGATGTTAGTACCAAGGAAAGAAGAAGAGCCCATTTTAGATGGCAAGGCAGAAAAGAAAAGGGTGACAGTTCCTGAGGAGGTGGAGGAAATATTGAGAAAATACAAGGGCATGGTTGTAGAAGAGTTGCCAAGAACCCTACAACCAATAAGGGAGATAAGCCATTGCATTGACTTCATTCTTGGTGCCACCTTACCAAACAAGTTAGCATACAATGACTCCCCAACAAAATGAGGAAGTTACAAGGAAGATCCAAGAGTTGCTTGATAAAGGTTTGATAGGGAAGAGCTTGAGCCATTGCATAGTCCTAGATATCTTAGTCCCAAAGAAGGAGGGAACATGGAGATTATGCACTGATTCCCAGTCCATTAACAAGATAACTATCAAGTATAGATTCCCTATGCCTAGAATAAAATATTTTCTTGATTGTTTAGGAGGTGCAAGGTATTATTCCAAGATTCATTTAAAAAGTGGTGATCACCAAATAAGGATTAGAGTCGGTGATGAATGGAAAAATGATTTTAAAACAAATGAAGGATTTTATGAATGGAGGGTGATGTCGTTTGGATTGTCAAATACCCCTAGCACTTTCATGAGACTCGTGAATGAGGTGTTGAAGGAGTTCGTTGGTAAGTTTTTTATAGTGTATCTATATGACATCCTAGTGTTTAGCAAAACAAAGGAGGAGCACCTAAAACATTTGGATATGGTCTTGAGAAGGTTGAATGAAGATAAACTAATGATAAATATGTAAAAGTGTGTGTTTTTGCAGGAATAACTAACTTACCTTGGGTCTGTGATTTCTAGAGGAAATTTAAAAATGGACGCTGATAAAGTGAATGCCATTCTCACATGACCAACTCCTAGAACAATTGGTGATGTAAGGATTTTTCATGGCCTAGCTACCTTTTATATGAAGTTTATCAGGATTTTTAGCCAAATTTGTGCTCCCATGCTAGAGACCATCAGGGGTGGAAAAAAGTGTAAATTTTCATGGACCAAGAAGGTGGATGAAGCATTTGAGATGTTGAAGAAAAAGGTATCACAACAACTGGTTCTTACCTTACCTAATTTTGACAAAATATTTCAGATTGAAAGTGATGCAAGTCATTTGGCAATAGGTGTAGTACTTAGTCAAGAAGGTAGGCCAATTGCATTTTTTAGTGAAAAATTGAATGATGCTAAAATTAAATATTCTTCCTATGATTTGGAGATGTATGCATTAGTTCAGGCACTAAAGAAGTGGAGGCATTATTTGCTTCCCAAAGAGTTTGTTGTGTATATAGATAATCAGGCACTAAGCTTCCTAAATAGTTAAGAGAATTCGAGCCATAGGCATATGAAGTGGGTTGAGTCCATTCAGGCCTACACCTTTACAATCAAACACAATAAAGGTGTCTGAAACAATGTTGTAGATGCTCTTAGAAAGATGGCACTAATAGTTTCAAAAATCTAGTTGGAGAGTGTAGGAGTTGATTCCCTCAAGGGTATGTATGCTACAGATGAAGATTTTAAAGACACCTACAAGGTATGCACTGAGTTTGGTAGTTGGTATCATTTAGAGTATTCTGATTATTTGATTCAAGATGGTCTTCTTTTCAAAGGATGGTAGTTATGCATTCCTAAATGTTCAATAAGGGATAACATAATTAAGGAGAAGCATAGTGGTTGTATGGGGGGAAACTTTCTATTAGACAAAACTCTTGAGTTGGTAAGAATATTTTATCACTGGCCTCAATTGCAGACAAATGTCAGAAAATTTATGGATTCATGTGTGGTGTGTCAAAGGGCCAACGAGACAACAACAAATGCAAGACTATACCAGCCATTGCCCATTCCTTCAAGACATTGGGAAAGTGTGAGAATGCACTTTTTGATGGGTTTGCCAAGAACTCAAAAAGGTTTAGACAGTGTTTTTGTGGTTGTTGACAGGTGTAGCAAGATGACACATTTTTTGCCATGCAAGAGGACAAGTGATGCTACATATGTTGCAAAAATTTTATTTAATGGAGTTTTGAGAATACATGGTTTTCCCTTGAACATTATGTCAGACAAAGATACAAAATTTGTAGGACATTTTTGGAGAACTTTATTGAGGAAGTTAGGCATAAACGTGTCTTTTAGTTTAGCTTATCATCCTCAAATAGATGGCTGAACAAAAGTGGTTAATAGGTCACTAAAAAATTTCTTAAGGTTCCTCACCAAGTAGAATGGTGAAAAGTGGGATTCCATCATCTCCTAGGAAAAATATGCCTATAATGATTCTATCAATAGGAGTACTAGAAGGAGCCCTTTCCAAATTGTCTATGGATTGAATCTAAAAGGTGTGATGGAATTGAGAAATCTATGCTCAACTGAACATATCAATGCTTGTGGAGAAGAATTTACTGAAGGGATAAAGGAAATTCATGACTAAGTCAGGATGCAATTATAGAGAAGTACAAAGAAGTACAAGGAGCTGGCTGACAGAAGTAAGAGAGATGTGCAGTTCCAAGTTGGAGACATGGTATGGGAAAATCTTAAAAAGGAGAGATTGCCAAAAGGGAAACACACAAAGCTCATGATGAGAAAGGTTGGATCTTGTCCAATACTCAAGAAGTTTGGAAACAATGCATATGAAATCCAATTACCTTCAGATATACGTATATCCCCAATCTTTAATGTTGCAGATTGGATGCCATTCAAAGGTACAGTGCAAGACGATGCTACATTCCTGATGGAGGATGTTACAAATAGACTAAAAAGAATTTCCAAGTCAAGGGTGACCCAAACTTGAAAGGATATTGGACAACAATATTGTGGAAAAAAATAAGAATAAGGTCTACAAACAATACCTTGTCAAGTGCCAAGGACTCCCTGAGGCAGATGTAGTATGGATGGATGAAGACTAGATCAAAAAACATGGGACTACATTGTAGGAACTCATCTCAAGTGGACTTGAGATTCAATCACTCGGGGAGTATGGTGTAGGAGAACCCAAAGACACAAATGAAGACACAAACGAAGCCTAAAAAAACCTAAAATGATCAAATATGTAATAGGTTGATAGTTTTGTGAGTTAATAAGATCGAATGGATGTATGATATTGTCATGGTCACATTTTATAAGACAACATGGACAAATAACCATGTGGGTTAGTAGGAGTCTAAGAATAATTCATGAAAATAAATATTGGTCTGAGAAACATAAGACCAATCCTTGGAGTTGCCAAATTTGAAAAATGCAAGTTGACAACTTTTGTTGTCATTACAAAATGTTGTAAAAATGGATAACTAATCCTCCAATGGTTCCAAAGTTTGAAAAGTGATTGGAAACCATTAGGGGGGGTATATTATGCCCACTTGGATCATTTCTAGGTTTTTGTTGGCATATTTGCTGAAGTTTATGAAATTGATGATGTTTTGGAGTTTGGAGCAATACAATATATTTGGAGTTTTCTGAAATTCTATGTTTTTGTTGCTCATTTCTAACTAGTACGGATTGGTGGGTGCTTGAAACCAATTGGATGAGTTAGGGAAGTATCTTACCTTTAATTTGAACCAAATTTTAAGGTTTTGTAACAATCAGGTTGTAGATATCCATCAAAAACTAACTAGACTAGTCACAAACCCTATCGGCACCTAGGGTTTCACTATAAAGATGCCCTTAATCTAACATTTTACCAGAGGACCAAACAACCTGTGGGAAAAAGTTATAACGGCCATTGTATCATAATATTTTGGTGTTGGTTTGTAGGGAGGATCCAAGCTTGAACATATTGAATTGACCCTAGGTGGGCATCTATATGTGACTGCATGAACTGTAGAAGTGAAAATCACTTGCAGAAGACAAAGAAGATAGATAAAGTCTTGAAACCTTGGATTTGGTGGTTTGACACCTTACCCTACATTGTACAAGTCTTTTTTTAGTTGGGGGACTAATATAAGTGGTACTTTCTTTGTAAATTAGGCCTAGTTAGCTTAATTAGGTGTAGAAGGATAGTAAGCATACAAACCTTTCAACTTGTGGTTAGAGTCTAAGCCTTTACAAAATTGTGTAACTTGATAATGGGTATTTGAATCAACCATTGATTTTTCTTCTACTTTAGAATTTTTTTAAGTTGTTTTTGGAGAACTCAACCAGTAGGGCTACTAGACTACCAGTAGGGCTATTAGACAATAGGATAGTTGTGAGAAAAGTATCCCCTAACACATTTGATAGCCAGATCTTATGGGTGGTTTGTGTTGGTTGGACCACCAATAAAAAAATCCACTAGGTTTCCTTCGCATTGGTACCGAAAGATTGTCTTTCATTTAGACAAGGGTAGAGTGTTTTCATCATATCAGTACCAGAAGATACTAAACCGCTATGGATCTAGTCACACAAATTATTGTGTGAGTTGAGTATTTGGTAGGTGTGTTGTTTACACCTTGAACAAACAATAGAACTTGTGTTGGACATAGTAGTTTTGGGTGAGAGAAGGTTTTCACATAGTTTGTTGCCTAGCTTTGCATCATATGCTAATACATTTGACCTAAATTCTGATGGAGGTTTCCGACAAAGAAGGTATATTGTGATCAAATTTGATTTTTTTTTGGAAAAATGCTCGATTTCATAGGAATTTTGATGATAATGCAATATTTGGTTTCGACAGAGAAGGAATTGGCAATGACATTTGGTTTTTTTAGAAAAAGTGCCCATGTTCATTGAAATTTCGACGACCGCATGCATTACTTCAAAAAGAAAAAGAAAAGACCAAGTCATTTCATAAATCCTACCTCTTCATCTTGTCGACCTCTGCCATTACAAAATCCTGCCATTGGAAGGAACCTGTGGGTTTAATTGTTAGTTATCCTAGCTCTCTACTACTAGTGCTCTAGTCGTAGAATGAATGGTGTTGTAGGAGTAGCTATACCAGGATACCAAGCGACGAGAAACTTTCCAGCTTCATGGTAGGAATTTTGTTATGTTTTTTGTTTGCCATCTGTTTAGGTGCATTTTCAAGTCTGGGCATTATTTAATGTAATAAGGGCATGTTTTGGGGCCATTTGTAAGCCATTTGGTATTTTGTTAGGGGTGTATGGGTCTAGGATTTAAACAATAGTTAAAAGCCTTTGCCAAACTAAATCCTTGTTTATAAGTGTATAATGTTTAGATCATCATTAGAAAATTGTTTACGGGTCTGGTGTTTGTAGAATAGTTAAGTAACTATTTTTTTTTTACTTCTTATTCCATCCAAATTGATTGGGGATGTCGGTTGGAGGAATTGAAGAGTTGAGTAAATATACCTCCTACTCGCATGACTACCATATGAAGTGGCCTGAACATGGTGGAGTGCGGGTAGGAAGAATGTACATTATCATTCTCACGGTCATTTGCAAGAATAGGCCATGAATAGAAGAAGCACGCATGTGGTAGGGCAACATCTCTATGTGCTTTCCATGAGAGTCCTTATGAATGGGAGTTGTGTGGGAATGAGTTTGGGATTGGAGATTGAAGTTTGATAGATTGTAGAGTTGTTGTGTCAGTCTGAAGTTTCTACTCAACAACACCATGTCATCGTAGTAGGTTCTATTGGTCTCAAATTTTGATTCCCCTTTTATCCCTTGTAAGAAAATAATAACCCTGTCTGCAAAAAGAGAGATCAAGGAAAAGGAACCTCAGAGCAACATATGACAAGGTTTCAAGAACCTTATACACTTTGAACCTATCCAAAGTTTAGGCAGGTATACCTCCTGTGAAATGAATTCACACTTTTAAAACAGATCCACAGTAAACCAGTCTGAAACATGTGAATCTTATTGCCTTAAACACAAACTGAAATAAAGAAAGAAAGCTTATGCTCATATTCAGTATTGATCTACAAGAAATGTAGAAAGATAGCTACAACTAAAACCAGTGCCTTATCCAGGCTACAGAGTCATCTAAGTTTAAACAAAAATCTCACAACTAGACATCTCCATACATCTCATCACCTTGGCTTCTAGCAACCCCACATATGCCTGACATATATAAGAGTTTATCCTTATTGAGTTTATCCTTACTGGACTAGATAGTGTTTATCAAATTCAAAGTCTCCAACAAATAACCTACTGACAAAGATATTTACTGTGTATTTAATTTCCCTCCTAAAGAGAAAAGCTAAGAAACATATCTATAAAGACTGCATTACAATCCATGTTCAACTAAATAACCCTAGATTATCCAAATTGAAACCAATAAACTATTGAAAGCAGACTAGAAGACAACACAAAATCTAGGCTTGAAAGTTCATAGTCTATATATTAATATTAATTTTGAAAAGTATTACAAAACTCAAAGTATTCTCTGTAAGACTAGAAAATCCAAAATATATTTCTACAGAGTTTCTTTACAAATTCTTGCAATCCCTTTTTTACTAGTCCTAGTATCCATTTATAATAGCATGGATGCATACAAGCATCAGACCTTCTCAAAATGTTTGTTACAACAAACTTCTTATTTGAACAAGAAGTATCAAATATTTACCACTTTCTAATGGCCCCTTTCCTGCGATTGTCATTCTGCGGCTTCTTCTTGAACCTTTGCATCTAGCACAATATACTTTCTTTTCCACTCCTGGTACACATCATCAGTAGGCCATGAGTAATTAAAAACTTTATCTTTTGTCTTGGCTAATCTTTTCCAAGAGTTCCTCATTTTATTTACCTCTATATTTAGGAAACCATAGTGTGATTTAATCTTTTCTATCTCCTCAATTGTTCTGACAAATAGGGAGGTATCATCTATGCTAATGATTCCATTTATTCTTAATGATAGGATGGCTTCTAATTCATTAAGCCATACTTATTTGTCCTTCAATTGAGCTGGACTGGCAAAACCTCCAGGAAATAATTCAAACACCTGCTCAGTGTACTCTTTCTTGTACAAGTTGATCATCCTTTCTGCATTATCCACTCCTTCTACTAACTTTGCCAGGTCCTTTGTCATGTCACAAGTCGATTTGATAATGGGGTCAACCTGTGCCTCATCATAAGATACACAAATAAAATCTAAGTCCTCCTCTCTAGGCTTCCACTTGTCCAAAATAGGCATTAAAACAACCTTGTCTCCATTGAGCTCATTCCACATCTCCAAAAGTTTGCTTCTATTATTGTAAACCAGTGTTGAACCTAGAGTGTCAGCAAAACTCAAAATTGTGGCCCTCATTCTCTCTTCATATTTATTGGCAAACAGGGTTTCAGCCTATTTTAGCTTCTCCAATTCTTGATGAGTGATCTCAACTAATTGGGAACTAGAAGGTGTAGGAGAAGGTGGGAATTCAATAATAGGGCTAGTGGATGGAGGTTGTGTATGGGAAGAAGCAATCATCAATGTTGAATACTCACCTTGATGGTATTATCCTACCAATTGGCTTTTCAACTTGGCAATAATGTTGTCTCAGCTCATTACCTCTACTTTGGCATCATTGTAAGCTTTCAAGACAGTCTCTAATTTAGTTTGGAGAGATTCCTTTTCCATTGCTTCTTCCTTTGCCACTGCAACACTAAACTTTGTAGTCTCTAAGACTGTACTAGCAGCCTCCACCACGCCAGTACTTTGTATCCTCTTTATTATCATGCCTCCAAGGTAGCTGGACTATGGGGCATCCTTTTTCCTTTTAGTTTCATCTCTCTTCAGAGACCACATGACCAAGGTTGCATCATCTTTGTTGAAGATTACTCCTTCCATGGGCTTGGTTTCTTTCCTAACTACCTCTAGAAACAAGGTGTCTGCTATATCCCATTCAGGGAGGATGAGTACACCAACCTTTGCTACCATTTCCCTTCCTTGCTCAACACTGATGGTCTTGAACTTAGTGACCATTTCTTGCTTTATTTCTTCCTCCACTATAGTTGCATCCTTGTGGGGCTGCTCACCCTTCCTCTTCTCACATCTGGCATTAAACTTGTCAATATTCTACTTACACACAAACTGCATGAAAGCTCCTGAGGTGACAAAATTGCTATCATCTAAAAATTCCTCATTGCCCTGTGTAATGACAGGATCTAGCTCTTGGCTTTTGAATTCATTGGCGGTAACATTCATCTCAGCATCTTCTGGCTCTCAAGGCATTCCATCCTCTATTTCATCATAAGTATATGTTATTTCCCCAAGGCTCCCTAATTACAATAATTCGTCAACTACTGCCTGTTCATCTCCTATATGAATAAGGCATTGAGATGGGGAGTACAAGGGCTCATTAGATTGCACTTCCCTTCCCACCCTTTGCTTCTTTGTGGATTCCTGAAATGTCAATGACATCTTGTAGTTTTCTCTTTCCTTTTGAAGTAGAAGGCTCCCCTATTGTTGGCACTAGCACACTATACTTGGATTTCTTATGTAAAACATAGTCACCTGGAGGGATTGCTTTAGCAGATGTAGACCTAGATAACACTAGTCTTTCCTTCTTAGGATTATTTTTAATCATTGCTTCCCTTTTCTCTTTCAATGTTTGTATTGCATCTTCAAAAAAATGAATTAAGAAATTTTTCTTTTCCTCAAAAGGGTGAAAACTAAACAAACTCATTTCTGATAAGGTCTTGAAGGAATTGGAATTGGTGAGGTCTGCCTTTGCATACTGCCCTCTTCTTGAACATATTATTAAATAAATCCTCAGGGTCAGAAAATATTGACACTACAGTGGACAAATGGTAGGGTCGAAAGAATTCCTCAAAGTACTTCCATACTCCTTTGGTAATCACAAACTTGTGTGCAATTGTTACTGTAGGGAAAATGGTCCCTTTTCCTCTGTTAGATAGCTCTACCTCTTGTACACTTCCAATCTACCTGAGGACTTCTACAATTCCTACTTTCAGTGGGACTTGATATGGTAGCAAGAAAGGAGTGCCTCTAAAACCATACACTATGAAAACTATGGAAACAGGGTACAAGTATATGTCACCCCAATTATGAATAATTTTGATTTCTTTAGCAAACTCCTTTGGCCCAAGGAACTCTAGAAGAGCTATGGGGACCCTTGGATTCTCTGAACATAAGAGAATTTTGATCTTGGATGCAAAACATTTATCAAACTTCATGTAGCTAGCATCTTCTCTATCGCATGACAACATTGTACTCCATAGCTGGACTGGCATCTTTTCCCCATCCTTTTCTTTCACTAGATCCATTCCATTGGCAAAGTAGTCACCAGCCTTGAATACAAACAGATGCATGAGAAGGGAGTACCATCCAAAAGGCTTATTCACCTTACCATTTTTAATTGCTATCAAGCTTTCATGGATTGTATGAGTAATATAGGGGGCATAATCAAATGTAACAGCCAGAGAAGGATTTAAAATTTGAGCAATCATTAACATATAATGAGTTGGCATGTTTACTTCAGCATCTTCTCCAAAGATTTGGCAGAGTGACCAATACAATTCTTTTTCTCTAAGAGTGAATAAATTTAAAGAGAAAGGATCCATGGTATTAGGTCCTATAATAGCCAATCCACCTATTTTAAGAAAGAATTATTTAAGAGGACCATTTCTAAGGTGATTCCTCTATGCATTGTAACCTGAGAAAAGGATTTAAAATTAATGGGCTCCAAATAATTAGACACCTCACTGAGCCCAAATACATTTATGAACTCATCATCATTTACTTCAATGAGGACTTTTCCATTTATATCCCTAACATAATAGGGCCATAGTTATGTGCAATCTGAGTTAGGAGATCCACATCCATGAATACTCCAGGGACCACCAATTTACCTACATCTAGCTCCCAAATACTATTCATTAGGGCTAGGGAATGTCTCATGCCAAATCCAACCTTGAATAAACCCAAACCAGACAACCCTATCTATGGATCTCTAAGACAATTACCCTTGTAATACAATCCTTCTCCTATTTTCAAACAAGGAGCCTTGGGCACTAGTTCCTTAACCTTATCTACCACGTTTGTGGACATAGACAGTTGTTCTAGGAAATCATCACAAATTTCTCTTTCCTGGTAATTAACTTTCCCTGTGAAGTCTCTTCTAGGTGCCATCTCAATGATATACAAGTAATTCAATTACTAATCACAACAATTCTAAACAAAACCCCAATTCAAACAATCTTTTAATTTAATTATAGGCAAGATAATAGAAAACCTGTAGTCGGCCTAAAGAACTCTGCTCTGCACCAGCTTTTCTGCAACAACTTCTTGAAATGATGCCTACATTCAATTGATGTGAGCGTATATACATCAATCAAGCTCTTAACTGTGACATTGATACCACATGCTTTGGCCATCACCTCAGAATTGAATTCATGAATGAATTCAAAAATTTCGCTCCAACGGATCATAACATGTCTATGTTTTCATCACTTTCTTATTTCGCCATTTCATGAAGCCTAAAATCCATGCTTCTTCCTCAAGCAAAATCATGCCAACTGTTAGATCCAGTGAAACTTGCACGACTTTTACTTTACTGACTATTCTTCATTCGGCGATGGGCTCATATTTGTTCCACCATTTCGCGAAAGCTAAACATCATGCAGTTTCTCCCAGCGAAACCGCATGGGCTGTCCAATCAAAAGGAACTTGATTGGTTGTTATTCTATCCTATGACTGGTAGTTTACCCCACTAACCGTGCTCCAAGTGTTTGAGGCTAGCGGTCTGCGCTGTTTCACAAATGGTAACTACCTTGCATCTACGGGCTATGAAATAGTGCCTGCCGTAAGATCTTCCTTAAGATATTTGTTCTTTAACAAACCTAACGAGTAGAAGTGGGCCCTCTGATGCAGCACCCTCCACCCTGGCAACTAGTTGGTAAAAGAAACCAATGTGTCACTCACTTACTCATCGAACAACTTCCACGAGATCCACTTCAGGTCCACCACGTGCATCTAACAACTTATCTTTTTGCCAGCGGTCTGATCCACCTGTTCTGCCATGACACCAACCAAGTGACTACCATGTCACTTTGCTACTTTGCGAAGGTTAAATCTCAAGCATATTAGGGCTGGGAAATAGCACCCACTATCCTATCAAAAGAAACTTGATCGACTTTTATCTCTAGTCTTTGCTGCCCCGTGGATCCATTTTCCTTTTTGCCATTTTGCAGAGTGTAAAACCCATGCACTTTAGCCTTGCAAAATCATGCATGCCTTTAGATTAAAAGGAACTTGCTCAGCCTTTAACTGTAGTCTTTACCTAGACACCAAAGCCATTTTGCTTTTTGCCATTTCATGAAGGTTATATCTTAGTTACTTTTGTCTTGAGAAACTATGCGGGCCGTTCGATCAAAAGAGACTTGATTGACTGTTAACTTTAGTGGAAACCTGTATGCCGAACCCACTTCTGCCTTTCACCACTTCACAAATGGTAACTCATGGGCATCTAGGGGCTACAAAAATATGCACGCCACTAGATTCA
This sequence comes from Cryptomeria japonica, assembly GCF_030272615.1. Taxonomy (NCBI): domain Eukaryota; kingdom Viridiplantae; phylum Streptophyta; class Pinopsida; order Cupressales; family Cupressaceae; genus Cryptomeria; species Cryptomeria japonica. Next base: position 191,407,318 of record NC_081411.1, read on the forward strand.
AAGGAACTTGCTCACTTGTTAGGAAACATGATAAATCATTAAGAACCTTATGAAAAGCTTAGAAAAATCATGCGCTGCTAAACCTGCCTAGGAAGAAAAAGAAAAGGGGGGGGGGACACTTCACACGACAAATGAACCCTTCCCTTAAGTGAATAAAGTAACACATAATTAGAAACAAAGAGTTTTTTCTTAGACATTGAAAGTGATTAAAACCTAAATCCTAAACCCTCTTGGACCTAAAGCAATTGGAAGTAACAAGGCCATACCATACTCTAAATTTTCAAAAACTTACCCAATTATGGGACAAGAACTCCCATTTTTTAAACAGTGATAACAACGACTTTGACTGGGGATGGTTGATTGCAAGATCAACACAAGAATTCAGAAACTCTATGGAGGAACAAACCAAACACAAGCCCAAAAACAACAACCAAAACAAACCTAAATATATACAAACAAGGACCTACTGTGCATGGACATCAAGACAAGTAATGTTTCAGGAATTGTCCATGCACGGGAAATTCCTATACTTAATCATTGATATTCTTTAAAAAGAATGAGTCTTTTCCTTTAAGATCATAGACCACAGAAGGGCCAATCCATAGTGACTCAAATTTCTTATTCTTTCCCTTGTCCTGTCCTTTCACATTCCATTGAAGAACAACATCACCCATTTGGAATTTTCTCAATGAGGTTCTCTTGTCAAATAGGTATTTAGACTACAATTGGATTTTTAGATTCCTCTTGTGGGCCTGAGTTCTGATTTCTTCAACTTCCACTATCTGAATCATCCGGTCTTCCATAGGTTCAGATAATTCCATCTTTTCAGCTTGCAAAAACTTATATACCAGAAGAGGATTATTTACTGACACAATAGACTATGTGCCATAAACTAATTCAAAAGGTGAGGCCCCAATGGCCTTCTTGATAGTAACCCTGTCAGCCCATAAAGCCAATTTTAACTTTTGGTCCCAAGAGCTTTTATTCTCATCCAGGATTTTCTTGATAATATTCAAGAGGCTCTTGTTAGTAGATTCAACTTGCCCATTACCCTGAGGATGATAAGGTGAAGAGTAAGACATAATTATATCATGACTAGTGCAAAATTCAACAAACTCTTCTGACCTAAAACTCATGGCATTATCCATTACTAATTTTATAGGGACTCCTAATCTAGTTATGACATTATCCATCAGGAAGTCAATAACAACTTTACTTGTGGCTCTCTTGGTGGGTATAGCTTCAATCCATTTTGTAAAATAGTCACTAGCTACTATAATCCAGCTATGATCTCTTCCTAATTTTTCAACAATCTCTCCAATAAAATCAATGCCCCATTGGACAAAAGGGGCTTCCATTGTGACCAGGTTGAGGGGTAAGGGTCCTTCATACTTCAGTTTGGATGAAAACTTCTAGCATGGATCACATCTCCTGACATATTCATGAGTATCTTTAAACAAAGTAGGCCAATAATATCCGACCCAGACTATCTTACTAGTAGTTGTTTTAGCAGAGCAATGACCTCCACACACTCCATCATGCATTTTAGTTAACACCCTCTTAGCCTAGAATTCATCCAAACACAATAGTAATACCCCATCTCTATTCCTCCAAAATAGGTCACCCCGAACGAGGACATATTTCTGTAATTTCAACTTCAAAGTTCTTTTCTGATTATGTGTCATTCCTTCTACAAATATTGCATCTCTTAAAAAATGCACTATCTCTGAATATGAGAGTTGTGTTTCAATACTAGTGACCAAGATTTCCTCAACTTCAACTTTATTTATCTCAACATCAAGAAGGTTGGACTCAGCCATAAGCTTGGCAAGGCCTAAACCTCTCACCAATTTGGTGATCTTTATCTCCAAGTCAAACTCCTAGATTCTGTTCATCCATCTGCACCTTTTACCTGTGACCTCAGACTGGGATAAGATATATTTAACAGCAACATGTGCGACATAGGCAACTACTTGTGCATTTACAAGATATGGCCTGAAAACCTTAACAACCTTAACCAAAGCATATGCCTACTTTTCCATGATTTCATATTTTAATTCTGCTGCCTATAAAGATTTGCTATACAAAGCTATGGGATTTTCATATCCTTCATTATCCTTTTGCAATAAAACTACAACCACTATGTGATATGAAGCAAAAGAAAACAAAGAAAAGGGCTTATTGTAATCAAGGGATTTCAACACTGGTACCTCCTGAATGGCCTTTTTGATCTCAGCAAAAGCCTATGAAGCTTCTTGATCCTAGCAGAATCTTGTATCCTTTTTAAGAAATTTGACAATGGCCTTGACTATCTCTACAAAATTTGCAATAAATCTTTTGACAAAATTAACTTTGCCCAGAAAAGATTGAATACCTTTAACATTCTTTGGTTCAGACACATTGTATATTGCCTCAATTCTTTCAGGGTCTATTCTTACCCCTTCTTTGGAGACAATATGCCCTAGCAGCTTCCCTTCAGTGATAGCAAAATGACACTTCTTAGGGTTTAAAGACACACCAAATTCCAAAGCCTTACTGAAAACCTATTCTAAATGTCCATAGTGATCATCTGCCCTTTTGGAGAAGCAAGTCAAATCATCTTGGTATGCTACCATGATGATATTAATCAATTCTTTGAAAGCTACATCCATTGCCCTCTGAAAGGTAGCTCCAACATTTTTTAACCCAAAAGGTATTATAACATATACATATGTTCCCCAAGGGGCGGTGAAAGTAGTTTTGAATTTCTCATTCTTTCACTAACACCTGATTATACCCTGTGAAACCATCCATCATTGACAATAGGTCACAACCAGTCACTCTCTACTACATAGCTTCCATATTAGGAGAAGAATATTTATCCTTCAGGGAAGCAACATTCAGTTTTCTAAAGTCAACACAGAGTCTTATGTCCCCATTCTTCTTTCTAACTGAAACCAAATTTGAGACCCATGACGAATGCCTTATAGGTTTAATAATTCCCCCTTCCCTTAATTTTGTTAGTTCTTGCTACATCTTGGATTCCAACAGGGGATCAATAGGTCTTTTCTTTTGTCTAAAAGGCTTAGCATCTAGAAGCAAAGGGACTTCATGCTGAAACAAATCCTATCTATATGCCTTTAGATCTTCATAAGACCATGCAAACACATCCTTATACTTTTTTAATAAATTAGTGAGATTCACTCTGACATGAGGAGGCAACTTCTTTCCAATATATACCAACTTAGGGGATGATTTTGTCCCCAATTTTCCTCTAACTCATCCAACTTGGTAGTTGATTGCTGGTGCAAGTGACTATCACTATAGCTAAACATAGCCTCAAGCTCTACCAGCCCTTTTGGTATTTCATTAGTTTCTAACTAGACCAAGTCATTCCAAATACTATTTCTCTATTTTCAACCACTTCCACCAATGCATTGCAATCAATTTTCTATCCATCATAATCGTCAATGCATTGTATGAACCTAAGAATATCTTCGTCATCAGCAAACACTTGCCAATTATACACATTATCAGGAATAACAGGCCTAGCTTTTATCTCCATAGTGGATATACCAGTTAGTGTTGCATCATCATTCTTTAATGCAACATTAGCTAAGAATTCTGCCATGATATTCTTAGATCTCTCTATCCAATTAATAGAAAAAGCACTAAAATGCTCAATCACATCCCAAACTACATGTTTGTATCTTTTCAATCTATCATTTTTGGATGGATATTTGGAACTTACCTAAGAGACAACCAACTCCGAATCTCCTAAAACTCTCAACAATTGTATCCCATGCCTTTTTGCAACTTCAAGCCCCAATAACAGGGCTTCATATTCAACAGTGTTGTTTGTGCACTGAAAGGCTAATAAGAAAGAATACTTAAAAGTTATACCTGATGGGGACATAAAAAGAACTCCTGCTCCAGATGCTTCTTTAGAGAAAGCTCCATCAAAATACATTTTCCATAGACCATGCTATTGAGATTCCAATTCAACCACAATGGAGTCAGTATTCTTTAATTGGGGCAAAATTGGCAGTACTCTAAAATTGCCAAGATCCACATCAATCATATAATTGAGCATGCTAGGATCTATGTTCTCAATTACTCTAGGGACACATTGTTCTGTGTACAATTTGACTTGATTCCCATTAATTGGGATGGTAGCATATGATAAATCCAACTGAACATATCCGCCTACTATTGCAGCCCACTGCCTAGATAACAACATGCCATAGTGAGGTTTGGTGTCAGTTACAATGACATCCATCTTATATGTTGCTTCAGGGAATGCTGCTATCTTTACTTTGACATCTCTCATGGTACCTATCATAGGCACTTCTCTATTATCCATAGCGTAGAATTTCCCATATATTGTAGTCACTGACAGTCCTAGTTCTTTCATAACACCATAAGGCATTACATTAGCAGCTGCACCAGAATCTATCATACAATTTTTAATCAACCAGTTATTTACTAACAAAGTAACATAGAAAGGATCTACCTATGAGGGTTCTTGTCTAATATTTGTTCCAACATAAACCTTTGGGGTTTGCAACTCTTGATCCTTTTCATCTTTAACTGAATTGGTGGGTAAAAATGTGTTACTATTAGATATGTTAGAAAATAAAGACAAAGTTGCTTCCCTATGTTCTTTTATTTTCAACAACTCTATTAGTGGGACAATAACTTTCATTTGGGTAAGAGCCTGAGCTATGTCAAATGTGGAATTACTTCTCAACTTAGTACTAGCTTTAGCTCTTTCTGCCTTAGGCTAACTTGCCTTCTTTGTTGTGGTAGCTCCTTGTGTATCATTGGTAGCTTTATCATTTGTACACTTGGGTACTTCTTTAACTTGATATTTTTTCTCTTGACCAACTTGAGGAAAAGTAGCACTGTTTGCTACCTTTTTATGAGATACCTCTTTTATAAACATAGAACTAGGTTCACCCTGATCACTATCCCTTTTAGTGCTCCTTAATTTGTAATTGTGCTTAGCCTTGGCTATAGCAGCCTTAGTGAGATTTTTTACTTCTTCATCACTAGGCCTCCTAAGATGAACTTCTTCATCTTTGATTGTTACCATATTTAAAGTGGGATGCCAATCAAGAGTTATTTGTCCTTGAAAGGACCTTTTATTGTCCAGTACATCATAATCACTAAATTCACTTTGTACAGACTCCTCATCACTTTCTACAATAGTTTCAAATGTATTAATATCAATCTTAGCCTCTTGTTTCATGGATTCTTCAAGGGCTTGAGCTACAACACACTAATGAGGAGAATGTGGCCCATCACAAAAAATACACCAAGGAGTGTTCTCTATGTTATGAACATTTTTTCCTTCTAAAGGATCAGGGGTATCTTGACTTTGAGTGTTTTTTGGCTTTTCATTCTGAGGTTTACCATCCTTCCAGGTAGTGTTATAGGACATGTCATGCAACCTGGAGGTTTGTATTGCCATTTATAATGGGGTTTATCATTTTTGTTGACCTTGGTAGTTAGATCTTTCATAGCAGTTACTAACTTTTCTATTTTATTTTCTTCTTTAACAACCTTGTTAGGTTGCTGCTTTGATTCCTGCCATAGCCTGCCATCAGTTCTTCCCAATTTTCCAGATGCTTTCCTATTTCTCTCTACATTGATAGCAATTCTAAATGCATCTCTAAGGCTATGTAGATTTTTATCCCTTAAAATATAGGCCATTTTGGAATCAAATGCATTGTAATAAGTGTTCAGGCACATGTTATCATCTAATCTCATTACCTGATACAATCTATGCATTGCTTTCTGAAATCTAGCATTAAAATCAGTAACTATTTCATTATTAGATTTTCTAATATTGTTAAACTCATTGAGCATGAATCTCACATTTGTTTTATAACCATACTATTCTTGAAAGCAATTTTTAAACTCCTCCCATGACCCAATGCTATTCACAAGAAGACCTATGTACCAATCTCTTGAGTCATCTACTAAAGACTATACAAATAGTTTCATGATGACATCTTCATCCATAATCTCATAATCATTGATCAAGTCACCAAAATATTTTAAGTGCTCCCCTGCACTAATTGCATTATTACAAGAAAATTTATGAAGTCTATCTCTTAACTCAATACGAGCATTGTTAGGATATCCTAGGATTCCATCAAAAAATAGCTGCCTATACTATTCTAAGTTGATAGGTCTTCTCTGGAAAGGGTTAACAACATGGTTATTACCCACATTCATTCTTACATTGGGGCTCGGAGCTAAAGAGATTTTGTTATCTTGGTTAATACCAGAGGCTTGATTGTTTTTGCAGTAGTAACAGGTAGAATTGGTTGAATCTTAACATGAGGGAGTGGGATTTGGTTAGGAACAAATTTACTATGATCTACTAAAGGAAATGTGATGGGAGGGGCCTTGAGATAGCTAATCTTCCTTTTGACTTCTTGATTAGCTGCTTCTAATTCAACCTTTTCTAACTCCATTTGTAAATCTTCCTTCTCTTTTCTCATCTTCTCCATCTCCCTTTCATGTGCTGATAGCCTATGAGAGATCTGCACTGTAGTCTTAGATCCAAACCCATCTTCCATGCACTTTTGCTTTCCTTTATCAATATCATTTCTAGTAGGCTGTGGGTCACTAAGAACTTCTCTGTTTAGTTGGATTATTGACTTATATGCTGGTTTGGCCTTAGGAACTATAATTTCTCCAATTACAAGACCTTCATCCTCACTCTTGGCCTTTTCTTGCGCTAGCAACTCAAGGTCAGCAATTTGTCTCAAGAGCCTATCTCTCTCCATCAATTTTGATTTTGCTTCCCTCTCCTTATTTGCTTCCTTTTGTGCTCTTAAGGAGATCAAATGATGGACTCTTTTGTTCAAATCTTCTATTTCTTGGGATACTTTATCTTCATTAAGGAAGATTTCTTCAGAGTCTAAGATATTGACCTGGTCAATATCAATTAAGCTGATGTTTCCATCAATTGTTCTAGGTACAGAATCTCTTACTATGTTTTAACTACTCCGGTCTTTCCCAAAGAAACTAGCATGTGATATCCTTTGATTTGAAAAATGGACATCTTTTAAATTTCCAAATAAACCAGAATGGAAGCCTAAAACATCATTCTCCAACTCTCGGGAAGATGAATTTGAATTTGCATAGATAGGTCTATCAGATATCTTACTAGTATTTGTGCTTTTCTGCACCCAAGTAGCATTAGATGGTTCATGAAACACTGATCTCTTCTAACCTCTACGTGATTGCTCAGGTAATCCTTCCTGCAATGTCTCATGAGGATGCTTCTTCATGAAAGATTTGGTGTTCTTTCCTCCCTGCATTATGCCTGTTTCCTTAAAGAAATTCAATTATTTCAAAAGGACTGGTTAAGATTATCAGAGTCATCACCCAAAAAGACTATGGGAAATATGGAAACAAGATTTATAGAAAATTTGCCAAACTTTAAAAAATCAAAATCACAAAGATTTCCAAAGAGAAAAAGGAACACACAAAATAAAAGTTTGGCAAACAACTTTGAACACAAATATCCAAGTAATATTCTGAACTAATCCAAGTGCCAATCTGCATCTAGATTCACACTATGACTCTCCCTAGAAGAGTCACCACTTTTGTTGGTCTCAAATTCTAATTCCCCTTTTATCCCCTATAAGAAAATAATAACTATGTCTGCAAAAAGAGAGATCAAGGAAAAGGAACCTGAGAGCAACATATGACAAGGTTTCAAGAACCTTCTACACTTCGAACTTATCCAAAGTTCAAGTGGGTATACCTCCTATGAAATCAATTCACATTTTTAAAATAGATCCATAGTAAACCAGTCTGAAACCAGTGAATCTTATCACCTTAAACACAAACTGAAATAAAGAAAGAAAGCTTATGCTCATATTCAGTATTGATCTACAAGAAATGTAGAAAGATAGCTACAACTGATACTAGTGCTTTATCCAGGCTACAAAGTCATCTAAGTTTAAACAATAATCTCACAGTTAGACATATCCGTACATCTCATCACCTCAACTTCTATCAACCCCACATATTCCTGACATATATAAGAGTTTATCCTTACTAGACTAGACAGTATTTATCAAATTCAAAGTCTCCAACAAATAACCTACTAACAGAGATATTTCCTACGTATTTAATTTCCCTCCTAAAGAGAAAAGCTAAGAAACATATCTATAAAGACTGTATTACAATCCATGTTCAACTGAATAACCCTAGATTACCCAAATCGAAACCAATAAACTAATGAAAGAACACCAGAAGACAACACAAAATCTAGGCTCGAAAGTTCATAGTCTGTATATTAATATTAATTTTGAAAAGTATTACAAAACTCAGAGTATTCTTTGTAAGACTAAAAAATCCTAGATATATTTCTGCAGAGTTTCTTTACAAATTCTTACGATCTCTTTTTTACTAGTCCTGGTATCCATTTATAATAGCATGGATGCATACAAGCTTTGGACCTTCTCAAAAGGTTTCTTACAACAAACTTCTTGTTTGAACAAGAAGTAGCAAATCTTTTCCACTTTCTAATGGCCCCTTTCCCATAGTTGTCATTCTATGGCTTCTTCTTGAACCTCTACATCAAGCATAGTATACTTTCTTTTCCAATCCTAGTACATGTCATCAACAAGCCATGAGTGATTAAAAACATTCCCTTTTGTCTTGGCTAATCTCTTCCAAGAGTTCCTCATTTTATTTACCTTTGTATTTAGGAAACCATAGTGCGATTTAATCTTTTCTATCTCCTCAATTGTTCTGACAAATAGGGAGGTATCATCTGTGCTAATGATTCCATTTATTCTTAATGATAGGATGGCTTCAAATTCATTAAGCCATACTTATTTGTCCTTCAATTGAGCTGGACTGGCAAAACCTCTAGGAAATAATTCAAACACCTGCTCAATGTACTCTTTCTTGTACAAGTTGATATTCCTTTCTGCATTATCCACTCCTTCTGCAGCTTTCCCAGGTCCTTTTTCATGTCACACATGGATTTGATAAAGGGGTCAACCCCTACCTCATCATCAAATACACAAATAAGTTCTAAGTCCTCGTCGCTAGGCTTCCACTTGTCCAAAATAGGCATTAAAATAGCCTTGTCTCCATTGAGCTCATTCCAAATCTCCAAAACTTTACTCATATTATCATAAACCAGTGATGAACCTATAGTGTCAGCAAAACTCAAAATTGTGGCCCTCACTCTCTCTTCATATTTATTGGCAAATAGGGTTTTTGCCTATTTTAGCTTCTCCAATTCCTGATGAGTGATCTCAACTGATTGGGAACTAGAAGGTGTAGGAGAAGGTGGGAATTCAATAATAGGGCTAGTGGATGGAGGTTGTGCAAGGGAAGAAGCAATCATCAATGTTTAAGACTCACCTTGATGGTATTGTCTTGCCAATTGGCTTTCTAACTTGGCAATAATGTTGTCTTAGTTCATTACCTCTCCTTTGGCACCATTGTAAGCTTTTAGGACAGTCTCTAACCTAGTTTGGAGAACTGCCTTTTCCATTGCTTCTTTCTCTGCCACTGCAACACTAAACTTTGTAGTCTCTAAGACTATACTAGTAGCCTCCACCACTCTAGTACTTTTTATCCTCTTTACTATCATGCCTCCAAGGTAGCTAGACTCTGGAGCATCACTTTTCATTTTAGTTTCATCTCTCTTCAAAGACCACATGACCAAGGCTGCATCATCTTTTCTGAAGATTACTCCTTCCATGGGCTTGGTTTCTTTCTTGATTACCTCTAGAACCATGGTGTTGGCTATATCCCTGTAAAGCGGAAAATCGGTCGAACCCTAGTTGCTCTCCCCTCTTCTAACTCCGAGGAGAGAGAAGGTAGGTTGCTAGGGTTGATGGTTTTCACTTAGGGGAGACGTTACATTTAAAAGAGGGGTTGAAACCCACAAGATCCAATCCCACACAATGCAAGATTTGGATGCTAAATGAGTTTCAAGGGTTAAGACAACAAGGCTACCCTCTTTTGTAAAGAATGTAGATAGAATGACTAAGCTAGGAATGCATAGAAAGTGAGAAAGATTCGCTTATAAACTAAGATAGGGATATAGGATGAAGCTGCAGACTTGGAATTAGTAGTAAAATGTCGATAGGGCATTGTCCTGTAAATTTGGGCAAAAGTTGACGGGACGATGGCACCCGGCGTGCACACGGTCCTCCGAAAAATCCACGAAACGAAGGGGGATCTATTCGTCTCTGCACAAGGATTCCAGATCTTCAATTTCAGCCGCATACCTGCAACCTACACACAGAAAAGTGAAGATGATTGGGGGGTTAGGGATTAGGGGTTTGCCTTTAGGTCAAACCCTGGTTTTGGAATTAACCAAGAAATGAGAAATTGTTGTAAATGTAAATGTTTGTAATGTAAAACAAGTACTAATACCTTGCTATAAGGATGTTTGTATCCTTATGTGCGAAGGTATAGATGTTGTTGTTTGTTGTATGTTGTAGAAGTATGTAGTATGTGATCTCCTCTTCAATGGTTGAATCCTTGTCTTGAATGCAACACTTAGCCTTGAATGGAGACTTAGAATGATCAATTGCTTGAAGGAATGCTTGAATGCTTGAATGCTTGAATGTTTGAGTATCGTTTCCACCTTTTTCCCATCTTCTTTTCCTCTATCCAAATGGGAGAGAAAAATGTAGTTTATATACTTGTCAATTAGGGTTAATAGACCGATTTTTCCGACCTTAGGCTGACCAGGAAATGTTATTTTCCAATTTGCAAACAAAAAGACCCGAAGTCCCATAGGAAACCGGGCAAAAAATAGGGCCAGGGACCAGGGCGCTGGGCACCATGGTCCTGGGGCACCCAGGGTGGGTGCCCTGGTCTTGAAGGACCAAGGCACTGGGCGCTCTTGTCCCACCTCCTGAGACAGCAGGGTGCAAAGGAGGTTCAGGCCAGGGTGCTTGAAAATGTAGTTTTTGGTGTCGTGGACAAGTTTCAGGGTCTCCATTTAGGTTCCGTGTTGCATCTCCATCGTGAAGACCAAAATGCAGTCGAAATTGCAAGTGTCACAATTTTAGGATGCTACATTTAGCCCCCACTTTAGTGGGAGTATAGGCATACGCTCATACTTCTGGTAAAGTACAAGGAAACAACATTGAAAGACTTTCACCACATCAAGAAGGCAAGATACACCAAGCCCCCAGTGGACTAAGGATCTTACGACTTCGATTGACAAAGTAAAAGGGAAGATCATGAGGGAGAACCATGACTGTCAGTAGTAAGGTTCCCTCACTATGAGTCATGCAAGAAAAATACCAAAAATTTTCAAGGCGAAGCTAAGTTCGCCAAGAAATTTTCAAGTATCCTGAAGGGATAGACAGGGTGTATGCCCCCCTATGTTAAAGCGATCACACATGCCTCAACGGGGGTGATTGTTTTAACGTAGTGATACACATAAGAAATGAGAAAGGAAAGGAGCACGTTATCGCAAAGATTTAGCTCCCAAGTGTGAGATAAACCCAAGGATAATAGACACAAAACATAAAGCACAAGGTGACTTCGCTTTCCTCGGGGTCAGTATGCTGTATGATAAGTCATGTATATATATCATATGTATGTATGCATAATTGTTCTTCATTCCCCAATCAAGGAAGGTCACCTAGAAGAAGGGAACACATGTGTCCTTTGAGTCAACATGAGAGAGACCAAAAGAGATCTCAATGCTTTGCATCGTCCTCAAGTAGACAACACCAAGGACAACAAATAGAAGAATGAGAATAACATATAGAAGAAGTAACAAAAGAGAGGAGGAGAATCTGCTATGCTAATGAAACTAGTCTAGCATGTCATCTACCCCCCGATCTTGCTGATCAATGTTTCGGGAAGGCAGGGAACACGCTAGAGGAGGAACATCCAACACAGCAGATGGAGCTATCACAAGATCCAAACAAGGGCTATGTTCATGTTCCGAGCCACGTTGTTCTTGTCTAGGAGCTAGGATAAGTGCTTTAGAAAATTCGTTAGATAAATGGTTATGAATATCAACAAGTTCATATTCATTATCAGAAGCAAGAGGAGTAACATTTTCATCAAGATTTATAAAAATAGGATCTTTAACTCGCACAGGATCAAGATCATCATGCATCTTATGTTTAGGAGATTTTGGAGAAAATGGAATAATGCTTGTTGAAGGTGTTTTTGGAGATTGCAAAGTTTGAGAAGCAGCTGCTTGAGCTCTAAGACGACGCTTTCGTCGGTGTTCACGTGCAGAATGATTTCGTCTAGTCTTAGGAGGAAGTGGAGAAGATTGAGGAGGAGGAATGTTCTCATCCTTATCATTTGGGTGTTTAGGTTGTGGTCTCTTAGGCTGGATAATAGGAGAAGAGGAAGGTCTCTTCTCTCTATAAAAGGAAGGAGGAGGAACATCTCCATATAAAGGAGGAATTTTTGGTTTAGGAAGGAGACCAAGTCCATCATGACGAGGAGGTATAGGTCTACTTTTAGAAGGTTTATTAGGCATAGACATAGTCACATCCATAGGAATGGGTTGGGAATCTTCTTGAGGAAAGACATTAGTTTTATCTTTCAAAGGAAGAACTTCCTTCTCAAGAACGATAGGAATGTCAAGTTTAGGTGTTCTAGGTTCACTTAAAGATAGGACCATATCTGTTTTCCACTTTTGATAAGATTTGAAAAGATGATCACTTTGCGGAGGAAGAGACTGGAATTGTTTAGGCCAAAAATAATCAATAGGAATGCTAGAAGTTCTTTCAGCTGGTTTAAAGAGACTATGATTGACAGTAACAACTTCACCATTATGGGGAAATTTCAAACACTTATGAATAGGAGAAGCAATAGCTTTCATGGAAGATAGCCAAGGATAGCCAAGCTTCACACGAAATTGTTCGGATGAAGGAATAATAGCAAAGTTCACATCAAGGGATTTGTTATGGACTTCAATAGGTAATGTAATAGAACCAATTGCAGGAGAAGAAAATGCATCAAATAATTTCACAATCACATCTGTTTTGTCATAGATCACTTGATTCAATTGCAAAGTAAAAAGAAATTCCTCAGTAATAACATTAACCATGCACGAAGGATCAATAAGCACTCCACGGAAAGGTGTATTCTTGACTTTTGCAACTATGTATAAAGGACCATCAGGTGCCCTGATAGTTTCACTAGAATCAAATGTGATGGAAGGTTCTTTAGGGTTTTCTTGCTACTCTACAAAGTTAATCACATTTGGAGTCATAGACACAAGACCATCAGATGAGAGAGAGGAATCATTAGTCTCAATCACATTAGAGGTATGAGAAGGTAGTGGATCAATAAAAATATGAAGATTTTGGTTAGGAAGAGCTACAGATGTATTACCTTTATCATTCACTCTGGAAATAGAGATAGTATTATTATCAATCAAATCTTGAATTTTACCCTTTAAAGAAAAACATTTTTCAGTATCATGCCCAGGCTGACGATGAAATTGACAAAAAGATTTGTTATCAAAATAGGGTGAAGTAATCTTTGCAGGATCAATTTGCCTTATAGGAGGAAGAGTAAGCACATTTTGTTCCAATAACTTATTCATAATACTATGCAATGATTCATTCAAAGGAGTATACTTTCTTTCTTTCTTGAAAAACTTAGAAATAGGAGGCACACCTGATGCTGCATTCACATTGTTGTTGATGATGTTTTCATTGAATTTGATGGAATCTCTGTTCGGTTTAAACTTTCCAAATGGTTGTTGACTGCTATCACCCTTATCACTCGGAGCCATAGGATGTGATTGTTCCATTTGACTCACAGTCAATTGATAATTGTGAATAGTTGAACACAACTGTTGGAAAGAAGTAAACTCAGAAAATAGGAGTTTGTCTTGAATATCTTTTTGTAAATTAGAAATAAATATTCTTTGAATATCATTGTCAGGTACTGGAAACAAAATTTGAGCATACAAATTCTTATATCTACCAATGAAATTAGTCACTTTTTCTTTAATACCTTGTTTACAATGCATTAAATCAATCAAAGTAACTTTAGGACTTATATTGTTTTGAAATTGTTGAATGAAAGCATTTGCAAGTTGTTCCAAAGAAGTAATAGAATAAGAAGGCAACGAGCAATACCATTGTTGGGCTTTATCTCTTAATGTTCTAGTAAACAGTTTTGCACGCAACCTTTGGTCATAAGCAAAATCGGTACATATTGTTTGAAAAGTCTTAACATGTGTTAGAGGATCTCCTTTACCATTATAAAGCTCCAAATGCGGGATTTCAACATGTTTAGGGGGAATGTCAAGAGAAAGTGGGCTCGCAACATCAAATGTGGGCACACTAAACTTAGATTGATTCATAGAGGCAATTTGTTGCTGTAAAGAAGAGACAGTTTGTGTAAGATTGTTAATGGTCGCTTCAGTCGAAGAATTCATATTAGATGTATTAGATTGAGATGGAGATGTTATGTTATTGAAAGAAGGTAAAGAGTAAGGTGGTGGGACTCTATGATAGTTAGTCATAGGAGATGATTGGACAGGAGGAACACTACAAGGAGGAATGGAATGATTGAATGAATTGCCCCCTTGCGTCATGTTCATTTGCGGAGATGTAATAGGGACACTCATTGAAGGAATGAATGAAGAAGTTGGATTAAATGAAGGAAGAGGATTAATTGAAGAGGAAGGATTGCCCCCATGACTGGTGATCACAAGAGGAATGTCTTGTATAGAAGTAGTCATTATGTTTGATGTAAAGGTAGGTATGCTAGCAATAGAAGTTGTCAAAGGGATAGAGTGATTGACTTGAGTGGGAGGTTGTGTATAACCTAAAGTTTCGGCACAACTCTTCATAGCCATTGCATTCGAATCCACAATGTGTGCAATACCATGCAAAATATCAATTCCATTCTTATCACTTTGAAGCATATGTTTTAGACCCTCAATTAAAGGAAGAGCTTGACTATCAGGGTATTCTTGAGACATCCATTGTCGAAAATCGTCAAATTGATTATCCAATTTCGCAAGTTGTTCTACAGAAACCTCATGGAGAGCTTCTTCATCATTAGGAGGATTAGAGGAATTACCCATGTCCTCGTTAAAAAGGCTATTCAAATTAGGTTCCATCTCCTCGGTAATTAAACCTCAGAAAGACTTAATTCTACGGCTTCGTCTAACGGGAATAGTGTAAGTAGGGCTTATTGTTGTAAAACTCATGCACTAGAAAGAGAGAGAATATTTTGAATTTAGAGGTAGCAATTTTCAGTAAAATCAGCCAATCTTCTAGATTTAAGCTGTTAAATGCAATCACGACAGTCTCCCGAAATTTCAGAAAAAATGTCCAGGACCGTGGCGCTCGGAGTGCACACGGTCCTCGTAACTTTTTTTGAAATTTGCAGGGATGAAAGTTATGATGATTTTAGAGCTAATCTAAAAAAATTGAGTGATTTTACGATCTGTAGATAGGCCAAATTAAAGTTGTAATTTCAAAATTGAACCCTACCAAGATTGTCGAAAAATGCAAAATTTGAATTTTGAAAAAGAGAGGGAAACTGAAATTTTGAATTTTATGATTTTAGAGGGAATGTCAAAAGCAATGCAAGTTTTGAAATTCAAAAGTTGACTCAATTTCACGCAAAATTCAATTTTGAAAGCGGAAATCAAAGTTGTTGTAATTAAGCACTTAAGTTCAAAAGTCACAAATTGCAAGAATTTGAATAAAGCATTGAAATTTCGAATGAATGCAAACACACTTTTCAGATATAGGATAGTAGGAACACAATTTTGACACAAAATTTCAATTTCAACAATTTTTGAATGATTAGAAGCCCTAAACCAAGAAATCACAAGACCAACTTTGACTGTAATTTTGAAAGTGTTAGAATTGATAAAATCAGCCAAAATTCTGGATTTTAGCATAAAAATACAGTAAGATCTAGTTCCCGAAATTTCAAAAAAAATGTTGGGGACGATGGCGCTCGGAGTGCACACGGTCCTTGCAACTTTTTTCCAAATTTTAGGGGATGAAAGATATTATGATTTTATTGCAAAATCCAAATTTACAACTGATTTGGAGATGTTTTGGTCAGTGAAATTGTCTGACAAAGGTTGAATCAAGAGGGTTTCAAAAATTAGGGTTTTGACACTTAACCACTTAATTTTCAAAATTGAAGCACAAATATGAATTGATAATTTGCAATAGAAGGGTAGATCTAAAATAAGCATTAATAATTAAACATTTCACAATTTTAATTTTCAAAAAGAAAATTTAGGGTTTTTTATGCAATTAACCTCTAAAATTTTGCAAAAGATCAAACATCGAAATGTAGTCAAGGAAGCCAATTTTCAGATCTAACCATGAATAATTAGAAAGGATGTTCACGTTGGGTTCACCAAAATGTAAAGCGGAAAATCAGTCGAACCCTAGTTGCTCTCCCCTCTTCTAACTCCGAGGAGAGAGAAGGGAGGTTGCTAGGGTTGATGGTTTTCACTTAGGGGAGACTTTACATTCAAAAGAGGGGTTGAAACCCACAAGACCCAATCCCACACAATGCAAGATTAGATGCTAAATGAGTTTCAAGGGTTAAGACAACAAGGCTACCCTCTTTTGTAAAGAATGTAGATAGAATGACTAAGCTAGGAATGCATAGAAAGTGAGAAAGATTCACTTATAAACTGAGATAGGGATATAGGATGAAGTTGCGGACCTAGAATTAGCAGTAAAATGTTGATACGACACTGTCCTGTAAATTTGAGCAAAAGTTGATGGGACGATGGTGCCCGGCGTGCACACGGTCCTCCGAAAAAATCGCGAAACGAAGGGGGATCTGTTCGTCTCTGCACAAGGATTCCAGATCTTCAATTTCAGCCACGTACCTGCAACCTACACATAGAAAAGCGAAGATGACTGGGGGGTTAGGGATTAGGGGTTTGCCTTTAGGTCAAACCCTGGTTTTGGAATTAACCAAGAAATGAGAAATTGCTGTAAATTTAAATGTTTGTAATGTAAAACAAGTACTAGTACCTTGTTGTAAGGATGTTTGTATCCTTATGTGCAAAGGTATAGATGTTGTTGTTTGTTGTATGTTGTATTAGTATGTAGTATGTGATCTCCTCTTCAATGGTTGAATCCTTGTCTTGAATGCAACACTTAGCCTTGAATGGAGACTTAGAATGATCAATTGCTTGAAGGAATGCTTGAATGCTTGAATGCTTGAATGTTTGAGTATCGTTTCCACCTTTTTCCCATCTTCTTTTTCTCTATCCAAATGGGAGAGAAAAATGTAGTTTATATACTTGTCAATTAGGGTTAATAGATAGATTTTTCCGACCTTAGGCCGACCAGGAAATGTTATTTTCCAATTTGCAAACAAAAAGAGCTGAAGTCCCATAGGAAACCGGGCCCAAAATAGGGCCAGGGACTAGGGCACTGGGCGCCCTAGTCCTAAAGGACCAGGGTGCTGCGCGCTCTGGTCCCACCTCTTGGGACAGTAGGGTGCAAAGGAGGTTCAGACCAGGGTGCTTGAAAATGCAGTTTTTGGTGTCGTGGACAAGTTTCGGGGTCTCCATTCAGGTTCCGTGTTGCATCGCCATCGTGAAGACCGAAATGTAGTTGAAATTGCAAGTGTCGCAATTTTAGGATGCTACAATCCCATTCAGGGAGGATGAGTACACCAGCCTTCGCTACCATTTCCCTTCCTTTCTCAGGAGAGATGGTGTTGAACTCAGTAACCATTTCTTTCTTTATTTCTTCCTCCACTACAACTGTATCCTTGTGGGGTTTCTCACCCTTCCTCTTCTCACGTTTGGCATTAAACTTGTCAATATTCTACTTCCACACAAATTGCATGAAAGCTCCTAAGGTGACAAAATTGCTATCAGCTAAAACTTCCTCACCAACCTGTGTAATGGCAAGATACAGCTCTTGGCCTTTGAATTCATTGGTGGTAATGTTCATCTCAACATCTTCTGGCTCTTAAGGCATTCCATGCTCTATTTCATCATAAGTATATGATATTTCCCTAAGGCTCCCTAATTGCAATAATTGCTTAGCTGCTGCATGTTCATCTCCTATATGAATAGAGGATTGAGATGGGGAGTACAAGGGCTCATTAGATTGCACTTCCTTTCCCACCCTTTGCTTCTTTGGGGATTCCTAAATGTCAATGACATCTTGTATTTTTCTCTTTCCTTTTGAAGTGGAAGTCTCCCCTGTTGTTGGCACTAGCACGCTGTACTTGGATTTCTTATGTAAAACATAGTCACTCGAAGGGATTGCTTTAGTAGATGTAGACCTAGGTAAAACTAGTCTTGCCTTCTCAGGGTTATTTTTAATCACTACTTCCCTCTTCTCTTTGAATGTTTGCATTGCATCTTCAAAAAAAACAATTAAGAATTTTGTCTTTTCCTCAAAAGGGTGAAAACTAGACAAAGGGTCATAGCTGGTGTCAAATTGATGCACAAAATCTAAAGCCTTCTTACAGGCTACTCATTTCTCTTTCCTAAGCTCCTGCTCATCCAAATCAAACTCATTTCTAATAAGGTCTTCAGGGAATTGGAATTGATGAGGTCTGCCTTTGCATATTGCTCTCTTCCTGAACATATTATTAAAGAAATCCTCAAGGTCAGAAAATCTTGACACTGCAGTGGATAAATGGTAGGGTCAAAAGAATTCCTCAAAGAACTTCCATCCTCCTTTGGTAATCACAAACTGGTGTGCTATTGTTAATGTAGGGAGAATGGTCCATTTTCCTCTATTAGACAGCTCTACCTCTTGTACACTTCCAATCTACCTAAGCACTTCTGCAATTCCTACTTTCAGTGGTACCTGATATGGTAGCAAGAAAGGAGTTCCTCTAAAACCATACACTATGAAAACTATGGAAACAGGGTACAAGTACATGTCACCCCAATTGTGAACAATTTTGATTCTTCAGCAAACTCCTTTGGCCTAAGGAACTCCAAAAGAGCTTTGGGGACCCTTGGATTCTCTAAACATAAGATAATTTTGATCTTGGATGAAAAAGATTTATCAAACTTCAAGTAGATAGCATCTTCTCTATCCCATGACAACACTATGCTCCATAGCTGGACTGGCATCTTTTCCCCATCCTTTTCTTTCACTAGATCCATTCCATTGGCAAGGTAGTCAACACCCTTGAATACAAACAGATGCATGAGAAGAGAGTACCATCCAAAAGGCCTATCCACCTTACAATTTTTTATCCCTATGAAGCCTTCATGGATTGCATCAGTAATACAGGGGCATAATCAAATGTAACATCTAGAGAAGGATTTAAAATTTGAGCAATCATTAACAAATAATGAGTTGGCATGTTTACTTTAGCATCCTTTCCAAAGATTAGGTAGAGTGACCAATACAATCCTTTTTCTCTAAGAGTGAACAAATTTAAATAGAAAGGCTCCATGGTATTAGGTCCTACAATAGTCAATCCACCTATTTTGAGAAAGAATTCTTTAAGAGGACCATTTATAAGGTGATTCCTCTGTGCATTGTAGACCTGAGCAAAGGATATAAAATTAATGGGCTCCAAATAAATAGACACCTCACTGAGCCCAAATACATTTCTGAACTCATCATCATTTACTTCAATGAGGGCTTTTCCATTTATATCCCTAACACTTTTGGTAATAGGGTCATAGTTGTGTACAATCTGAGTTAGGAGATCCACATCCATGAATACTTGAAGGACCACCAATTTACCTACATCTAGCTCCCAAATACTGTTCATTGGGGCTAGGGAATGTCTCATGTCAAATCCAACCTTGAATAAACCCAAACCAGACAACCCTATCTATGGATCTCTAAGCCAATTACCCTTGTCATACAATCCTTCTATTTTCAAACGAGGAGCCTTGGGCAATAGTTCCTTAACCTTAGCTACCACATTGGTGGACATAGAGAGTTGTTCTAGCAAATCATCACAAATTGCTCTTTCCTGGTAATTAACTTTCACTGTGAAGTCTCTTCTAGGTGCCATATCAATGATATGCAAGTAATTCAATTACTAATCAGAGCAATTCTGAACAAAACCACAATTCAAACAATCTTTTAAGTAACTGATAGGCAAGATACGAGAAAACCTATAGTTGGCCTGAAGAACTCTGCTCTGCACCAGGTTTTCTGCAACAACTTCTTGAAATGATGCCTACATTCAATTGATGTGAGCGTATATACAACAATCAGGCTCTTAAATACGACATTGATACCACATGCTTCGGCCATCACCTCATAATTGAATTCACGAATGAATTTGAAAATTTCATTCCAATGGATCATAACATTTCTGTGTTTTCATCAGTTTCTTGTTTCTCCATTTTGCAAAGCCTAAAATCCATGCGTCTTCCTCAAGATAAATCACACTAACCGTTAGCTCAAGTGAAACTTGCATGACTTTTACTTTATTGACTATTCTTTGTTTGGTGATGGGCTCATATCTCTTTCACCATTTCGTGAAAGCTAAACATCATGCACTTTCTAATAAAAAGGAACTTGATCGACAGTTATTCTATCCTGTGACTGGTGGTTTACCCCTCTAACCGTGCTCCAAGCATTTAAGGCTAGCAGTCTATGCTATTTCGCAAACAGTAACTACCTTGCATCTTCGGGCTGCGAAGCCTACCGTAAGATCTTCCTTAAGATATCTGCCCTTTAACAAACCTAACCAGTAGAAGTGGGCCCTCTAACACAGCACCATATGCCTTGGCAACCGACTGGCAAAAGAAACCAATGTGTCACTCACTTATTCATCGAACAACTTCCACGGGATCCACTTCAGGTCCACCACGTGCATTTGACAACTTATCTTTTTGCCAATGGTCTGATCCACCTGTTCTACCATGACACCAACCAAGTGGTTGGCATGTCACTTCACTACTTTGCAAAGGTTAAATCTCAGGCACCTTAGGGCTACGAAATAGTGCCCACTGTCCGATCAAAAGAAACTTGATCAACTTTTATCTCTAGTCTTTGCCGCCCTGTGGATCCATTTTCCTTTTTGCCATTTCAAATAGTGTAAAACCCATGCACTTTAGCCTTGCGAAATCACATGCGCCTTTAGATTAAAAGGAACTTGCTTAGCCTTTAACTATAGTCTTTACCTAGACACCGGAGCCATTTTCCTTTTTGCCATTTCATGAAGGTTAAATCTCAGTTACTTTTGTCTTGTGAAACCGCTCGGGCTGTCCAATCAAAAAAGACTTGATCGACTGTTAACTTTAGTGGAAACCTGTATGCCAGACCCACTTCCACATTTTGCCACTTCACGAATAGTAACTCATGGGTATCTAGGGGCTGCAAAACCACATGCGCCACTAGATTAAAAGGAACTTGCTCACTTGTTAGGAAATCTGATGAATCATTAAAAACCTTAGGAAAAGCTTAGAAAAATCATGCACTGCTAGACCTACCTAGGAAGAAAAAGAAAGGCGGGGGGAACACTTTAGATGACAAATAGACCCTTCCCTTAAGTGAATAAAGTGATGCAGAATTAGAAACAAAGGGATTTTTCTCAGACATTGAAAGTGATTAAAACCTAAACCCTAAACCCTCTTAGACCTAAAGCAATTGGAAGTAACAAGGCCATACCAGACTCAAAATTTTCAAAAACTTAGCCAATTATGGGAAAAGAACACCCATTTTTTAAACAATGATAATAGGTTCCCCTGTTCATTTTCCCTCACATCACATTGTGTGTTGCAGTCCTCTTGAAGCCTCCCCATCAAGTGGTTCCTCCCATGCTGATTCTAGCAAAAGAATCTAGATTGATTATGTGCTCAAGAAGTCATGGGTGGGGGTCTAGTAAGTCGAGAAGTTATTGTTGGGCCATCCCTCAATGAACATGAAGGAGGGAGCAGACATAGGTTTCCAGTGGGTTTAATCGCTGTAGGAAAAAGGTAGGGTATAATTAGAAAATTCATTGTTATACATATTCAAATATTTAGATTCAAAGTTTATTATAGATTTATCAGATTAATTGTGAATAGTAGAGATGGTGAGAGGTTTCTGTAATATGATATGATCAATTAAAAGAAGAATTTCTTACAAGACCTAAACTATTGAACAATCCTACAATCATGTATTAATTAAACACTGCATTTTAAATAATGAACAATATAGTTATCCTGAAACATATTAACACTACTTTCTATATTTAAAATATATCCTAATTAAGGAGAGGGATGACCTAAACCTACGTGATCGAGTGCCATTATGTAAAATATATCCTAATTATGGATGCTGGTATATATGGTTGTGATAGAAAATCCCTGTTGTAGTACCGTGAGAGCACTGTGTAGTGATCGAATGCTACTTTTTGTTGGTGTTTTGGAAGGGATCATAAGTGTACCATTAGGAAGGTGGTATGAAATGGAAGCTAAGAGGTATAAGGTTATGAGGGGTGGGTTAGGATAAGATAGGGAGGTAAGTGATGAAGGATGTAATGGTGAAAGAGTAAGTTAGGATATGTTAGGGGTTTGGAAGGTAGGAAAGTGAATGGGGGGAGATAAAAGGATGTGAAGGATGGAATGGGGTTAGGTAGGTGAAGTAAAAGTAAGTGTGTATGAGGTAAAGGTTTAGGATAGGATGTAGGAAAGTAGAGGAGGTTAAGATAGGGGATATGAAAGGTAGATGGAAGGTAATAATGATAGGAAGTGAGGTAAAGGTTATGAGGTGTGGATTAGAAAATAGGGTGCAGGAAATGGAAGGAAGGGTCATATCACTTTGAGAGTTTTCAACAAGATGAGTAGCAAGTTTTCACCAAGATGAGTAGCCCGAGTATGGAACTCAAATCTTACAAGCCATGAGGATCCACTTGTAGTAGAGGAGCATATACTTCCATATTGGGAGCTTACTAGGAGTTCACCTTGAATTTGGGAAATACACATAGAGGAGATATAATATTGATCAATACACATTACGTAGCCTCATAATGCATAAATATAAGATGTATAGACTATAGCAAGCACATATCATTAGCCAAAGGATCATATTTGAGAGTTGCTTCATCTCCTATCCTCTACATTTTTAAGATCATAAATGGGGTTGAGGATAAGTCTTGGTTACTTAGCTTGGACTTATGCTTTGGGTTGCATCTATATGTGAGCAACCTAAAGGCATAATTTTTAATGCAATTTTTGAGAGGACTTTCTTCCACCTTGTGGTACTGGGAGGATAAAATGCACCAACTCACATTGGAAACCCTCTCCAGATGCCATTTTGGAGTGCTTCAAAGTGTGTTCTATTTCAAAATGTTTTTGATAGAGATGCATAGATGAGTTTAACAATTTACATAATAAGGTTTCATAGTGGCTCAACATGAGAGTTAGTTTTTGGAATTCTTGTAGTTTGTAGATTACATCCAAGAAAAGTTACTTGTCAATTATTTCATTAGGGGTGGGAAGGCT
Source organism: Cryptomeria japonica (assembly GCF_030272615.1). Taxonomy (NCBI): domain Eukaryota; kingdom Viridiplantae; phylum Streptophyta; class Pinopsida; order Cupressales; family Cupressaceae; genus Cryptomeria; species Cryptomeria japonica. The sequence continues at coordinate 191,430,716 of NC_081411.1, forward strand.
AAAATTTCAGTTTTCCTGCACATGGCCAATCCAAATGACTTTAGGTTTTCTATGGAGAAGTATCTTATGGAAAAGGAGATACATGGGAGGACACAAGAGGCATGAGAGAAGTTTGTAATGTTGGAGAAGGGACTAAAGTTTCCATAGGTCTCCCCATCCTTCAAAGGATAATTTAGACTTACTATATGATTTACAAAGAAAAACCCAATAGTATCAATATTAGGGACAAAGGTCTAGAGCATAGTAGGGGCCATAAGGTAGTCACATGTGACCATCATCGACACAAGAATATTTTAGGTATGAGAGGCTATAGGGCTATCAAGCTAGGCCTTCTTAAACATTAATTATGATGATAGTGTACCTCCTTAAACATTCCACCAACACCTAGCTCAATACCAAACTCTTTCCTAATCTCGCTAATGGACTAATTAACTCAACTAATTGTGAAATTGTGATGGTCAATGCAAGGTTTAGGATAGTATTAATTAGGATCTTCCAATTGTGGTGAGGCCTAGCCAACATAGGGTTATATGAGATAGGGGTAAGTTAAACAGTGATGTGTATTAGATTGTCATCAAAGTTTCTTGTTAGTGTTACTTTCTATCAGCATTAACCATTTATTGTCATGGGAATCAACTAATAGACAACATAGATATTTATCATCAACCTCCTTTTTTTGCACCAAAGGGATACAAATTTATTAAACACAATGAGAATTACAGAGAAAGAAAGTAGATACATAACCTAATATAATCTCCATTTGCATAACCTAAGAAGGTAGATACAACTAGATAAATGTAACTTGTAATTTGGTCTGACCCTAATTGGGTGATGTAACTTGTGGTCCTATATTGAATGTAACTTGTAATTTGGTCTAAATGTAACCAAGGATAAATATTCAAAAAGTATAATAATTACACTAATACATATATCACTCTCATGCCTTCCTTAATGGGATATAAGGTCCCTCTATCCTGTTAATGCATGATAGCCTCGGTAAGATAAATGATTGAATTAGAGATAAATGAAGTCTCTCATTCAATCATCTATCCTATCGATAAACTATGATGAATACTTCAAGCTATTGTTCCTTCATTTGATCTATGATCATTCTTAAATTTGTATATATTCAACCATACTTGAAAAGTTCAATCAATGCTTAACTACCAATAATGATTGGTTGTAAATGTCATAGCACAGAATACTAATTGGTATTGGTTTACATTAATTTAACCAATGTACTCTGCTTAATATCGGTTAACATATTAACTATGAACACCGATTGTTATCGGGCTTAACCAATGCACTCTGATTAATATCAGTTAATATATTAACTGTGAACATTGATTGTTATCGGGCTTAACTAATACATATCGATTAGTATCGGTTGTCTTGCATATGATAGACACGTCGATTAAGTATCAGGTGGTTTGTTAAGTGATATATACACCGATGAAATATTTGGGCATAAAATAGATGAAATGCACTCCATACTACTGTTGCACAATATTTTGGTCGATGATATTTTTAAAATAGTAAAGGAAGGTGTATGGAATTGGCCTACGCTTCTGCTTTTCATGCCATCAAAATTTGAGTTTGATTGTCATCATTTACTTTACCACATTCTTCACACATAACTCCTGAATCAATTTCCTACACAAAAAATGACAAAAATAGTTTTGTTGATGGGGGCTTTCCTAGGTCAAATAGGTTTGAATATACCTTGAAGTGTGAAATATGGAAGGTTTGTACTCTTAATCTCCTACCCATTTCTTAATTTAAAATATGATATCTTTATTAAATATCTCCTCTATTTTTGGAGGTAGACATCTTTAGGAAAAGATCTCTTCCTCCCTCTTTAAAATGATCCCTTTAGATCTAATCTAAAAATGCTAAAAATTGAACTTGATAACTTGATGAATCTTTCTTGAATCCTCACACAAGGTTTTAGGATGTCATGTAGAATGGTGTGCTTTAACTTTAATTCTTCTTCAATTCTTGATGAATGTTTGATTTCTTGTTCACTTGGAATTGAATTAATTTTATAATTAAGAGATCACTTGAATTGTAGGTAAACCCCTTCAAATGACAAGGTAGGCTTCACTTTATACCTAATATATGTCTTGAAAGCATTTTATCTAGATGGCTTTAAATTAAAGTACTTTCTCTTCTATCTGGTATTAGTGGAGCAGAGGTTGCATCACATCAACCTAGGATACATATTTATGTAGATAGAACACAAGTTCAATGTGTCCCAGGTCAATGCAAAGCAACCTTTGCTCCAGAGATCACCAGAAAATAGAGAAAGAACTTTAATTTAATACCATCAGGATAAAAGGCTTTCAAGATAGATAAATGGTATGCAACTATATCTATTTGGAATGCATGAGCATTCTCATTGTAAATCAACCAAATCAAATGCCAAATTGCACAAATCTGTTAGAATAGTCAATGCAACTAGTCTAAAGTCTGAGACAAATATATTATCAGTGCATCTTCCCTGCAAATAAGATGTTCAAGGTCTCTTCGATGCATTAGAAATTCGAATACACACTCAAGACAAAGTTACCATAAGCCAAAACACCAAAAAATTTCAAGAAAACAAAAAATTGTTGTTATTGCTTGTCCTAGTCCATACACAAGCATTCTCTGCTGTACAAAGAATTACATGAACCATTTGATCAACAACTCTTAATTGCTGACACACAAGGTCATGAAATGATTTATTGAACTTTCCTAAACTCTTGTAGACTCCCTAAGCCATAAATTCCTATTACATCTTTTTGTTGGTCCTAAGTTCCTTACCATGCCCTTTAGGACAAATTATAAACTTATTACAATTTTCATCATTAAAGGCCATAATGGACCTTAAGACATCATAATTGAATGGCTCTTCACTCCTAAGACCTTCAAAAGTATTTAATGGCTTCATTGAGTCCTTTGGTCTTCCAAATGCACCTACACCAACTTGAATTCTCCTTCAATACTTGATTGCTTATTCACTTCGAATTGATTTGATTTTATAATTAAGAGATCACTTGAATTGTAGGTAGACCCTGTTGGCATTTTTGATGTTTATGTTGTGATTGTCATTGATGGACACACACTTGCTTTGAGATCACTTTTTGTATAAATGAGTTATGCTCAACCAGTATTTGTTCCAAACTGTTATTGCATTATAGTCTTTAGGCTATCAGTGTTTTGTAAAAAGTATTTACCGATCTCAAGCAGTATGAAGACCTCAAGCAGATTTGGGGATCTCAAGCGGAGCTAAGAAAGTGGCAGTTATCATTATCTCATTCTTCATTTTTGACAACCGGTAATCGGTAAAGTTGTATGAACTGGTATTACTCTATGATGAGTTACCAACTGGTAATCGGTAAAGTTCTATGAATTGGTAATACTCTGTGATAAGTTACCAACCGGTATTTTTGTGATGAGTTACCATCCATCAACATTTTGATAGTGATTTTGTGTCATGTTATCAAATGTGTCTCGATGTAATGAGCCTAGGAACTTGCAATGTAATCCTATTGGACCGACATGAAAGCAGATTCCTTTTTAAGGACATCATGTCAAGGTTTTAGGTGTGGTAGTTGTTAGGGTTTTTGATGGTTGATGAGTTTTTGTATGTGTGATCTTAGGAGAGAAGATCGAATCTGTGTGCTGTAACAGAGTGTGGATTTACTAAAGACTGAAGTAATGCTAAATTGCATTAGCAATGAGCTATCATGGGTCTAACCAAGTAGACTGTGCTATTTGCTAGATCATTCACTTGTTGATTGCTCACATCTTCGACAAGTCTGAAACATTTAACTGGGTAGGCTTGGCAAAGCCTTTGTAAATTCTCTAACAAGGTGGTTCACAACAATGGATCTGAAATCTTCTCACAAGGTAGTCTTTAATCAGACTTATCTCCTAATAGAGATTGAGATTCCTAACAGGATCTGTTCTGGTAAAGAACATTGTATGACCTTAACCAATCTAGTTACTATTCTATAGATAGTTACTTCTGAGTTTCATCTCACCGTGGTTTTTCACATTTGGGTTTCCACGCTAAAATCTCTTGTGTTATGGTGATTGTGCTTCTGTGGGTGAATGCCTTATTTGCTTTTTGGTTTGCATTTGTGTTAACCAGTTTGTTATTAAAACTGTTATACCAGTTTACTACTAAACTATTTAAGTGTTTGAGTTTAGTATTTTCTGGTATATTAATTCACCCCCCGCTCTTAGTATTCATCAATTGGTATCAGAGCCTACCTTTCTATAAGTTTAACCACTTGGAAAGAGATATGGGGGAATACACTATGAGGGAACTTACTCATCGGCTGACTTAGACTGAGAAAGCCTATGATGAACTCAAAGTCAAATATAAGGCCTCTCTCGAAAAAAGAAGAGAGCATGCTAAAAAATTGATGAAACTAACTGAAAACAGTTTCTCTGATGAAGTGGACATGGAAGCCCTAGTTGAAGAATTTGAAAAACTGAATGATTCTAATGCCAACCTAAGAAGGGAATCGGAAGGAATGACTATCAAGATGTGTCAAGAGCTTGAGAACCAGAGAAAAATTGAAGATATGATAAAAGACAAAGATCATGAGATCTCCAAGATGAAGCAAGAAATCAGTGCGCTTACCGCTCATCTCCAAGAGAGAAAAGTGGAAAAAGAAGATATGCAAGGTGAACTAAACATGGCTATTTCTGAGAATACAATCTTGAAGGAGTCCAATGCTGCTATCACCAAAGAACTCACTGATTCAAAGGAAATACTTGCCAAATTCAATAAGAGCACTATTAAGCTAGAACAAAAGCTTGAATCAGCAAAACCGGTGAAGAATACTACTGGACTTGGTTTTTCTGGTTATGAGGAAGGTGAGACCTATGGAATAAAAGATGGAGCATCAAAGAAGTAACCAACACCAAAGGATAAAGGTAAGAAAAAGTTCAAACCTGTTTGCTTTAATTGTCTCAAGGAAGGACATACTGCTAATGTATGTAGAAACAAGGCTTACAATAACTTTCCTTACTTTTTAAATAATAAGCCTAGATCTAATAGATTCAATGGAAATTATTATGCATGCAACAAGTTTGGGCATAGAGCATTTGAATGAAGGTCTGACATGCACAACATCGGAAGGTATCCTGAAAGAAGTCAAGGAGTCTTTCCTAAATCCTCTGGGAACTGGAATACAAACCGGTTTAATACCTATAATCATCAGTCAAGTAGTAGTGGCTACCAAGCGGCAACCGGATGGAGAGCAACCTATTTGATCTATCATGGAAATGGTCACATTGCTGCAACATGCAGAAGGAAGAATGGAAACATGAATAATGGACCTTGGAGAGCACCTGGAATGGTTTGCTATCATTGCAACAAACTAGGTCATACAACAAGATTATACAAGATGAGAAAGAATATATCGGATGATATACTAGTCACTCTAGAAGGAAAGATTGATGTTGAAACTGTTCAAGTAGATATGAAGAAAACCTAGAAAAAGAAGCTAGAAGAAGTGTCTCTAGAAGAACCGATTTTAGCACCTAGTGTGGAAATTTCTAAACTGGGAAACTAAGCTACTTGAGAGCTTAGGGGGAAACAAATCAGTAAAATATTTCAAACCCCTAGTTTACACCGGTAAAAGACCTTAACCAGTATGTGATACATGTCAATTGGTGGAAGACCAAAAATGGTAAAAGGCAAATTAGGGTTTATGCCCTAATGGTGGAACATTTATTATGGCAGGTGGAGAATTCAATTAAAAGGGATTTTCAAGTCATTTTCACTTATCAAATTTTTTAGCGAAGAAGTTTTCAATTGAAGAACGACAAAAGGTGATTTGTCTTGCAGATCGAAGAGATTTCAAAACCTTGAAGAAGAATCTGAAGATAACTTCAATCGGTCAAGTGTATAACTCAAAGCGGTAATTCAGCAACTGAAGTAGTGAGTGGCGAAGTGGGATTTGCAAGCCCTAAATCTTAACTTTCAAAGGTATTTTTTGAGTTTCTCTATTTATCATGGCTTCAGCATGGCACTCTAGTTCAAGTACACCCATTGATTCAGTTGATTTCATACAATGAAAGGAAAAATATTATGCACTATCCCAAGTACTCATTGGTGTTATAGTAGATGAAGGTATTTAAAATTATATTGACTATAAAATTGAAGACCTAGGATCTCTAGTGATCCATTTACTGTTGAGTTTATTCTACGGGAAGGACAAGAAGATCAAACCAGAATTTGGCATATTGGAAAAGAAGAATCTACATAATACAGTCGATTTCCTTGAAGAATTCATAGATGATCACATCTGCATCATTCTAAGCAGAGTGTACGGTGACAAAATGTATTTAGAGTGGACTCATGACATTACACTGGAAGCAATTCATGCTGTCACTAGTTTTTATAACATTGGGAAAGTGCCAACCCTAAGGAAGATCAACAAGACTGAAATGACCAAGCTCACCATTTCTATGAGCGACCAATGGGGAATGACCATCAATACTATCAAAGATGATCTGGTCAAATTTTCCTGCATGGTGATAGGTTACCGGACATTCTATGCTAGTAGGATCAACTCTGTCTCTCCTACAGCGGTAAATGTTGGTTATAGGATGATTATGGAAGATGCCTCATTTGATTTATGCACCTACATGTAAAGACAACTTCTGGTGAATCTAAAGTCAATAAAACAGGACAATGCCTTGAGATTTAAATTTGGACAACTATTGGTCGGTTTGTTCTTCTACTTCCAAGGCTACTTTCTAGGAGTTGGTGATATTCAATGGTCTGCTGACCAACCGGTTACAAAGAAAATCAAGGAAAGTCTACAAGCAGTTGGAACTAGTTATCCTAAAGTTCTAAAGAAACACTTTGATGAGTTCAGATGCAAGATGAGCCAAAGGATAAGAATATCTAGTGATATTATCAAGAAGTATGAAGAAGTTATATGCTTTATCATTAAAGTAGATGAGTGCATGATGGAGGCTGTTGGGCCCAAAAAGGAGGAAGTGGAGCCTATGGGTTATGAGGTGATGTATGACATGCTAGATGGGTATGCCTCTACCCTACTTGCCTCACTACTTGATCCGAAGAAGAAAAGAACTAACACCTATCTGGAAAGGGTTACACCTGTTGAAGAGCCCTCAGTGAAGAAAGGAAAGGTGGTGCCATCTGTATTGGCACTAGTTACTTCAGCGAGTCCTAAAGTGACCAAGCAGTCACCGACAAAGAAGAAACCAAAAGTTTCTCCTACCAAATTCTTTGAGAGAAAGCGGAAGACAAAGGACAACACATCGGACTCAGAGGACACTAAATCTGATGAACTACCTAAGAAGACTAGGAAAACAAGAAAGAAGATAAAAACAACCAACACTGAACCGACATCATCAGCACTGGTAAATATTGATATCTCCTCTTACAAACCTTTGACACATTTTCAAAGAAATATTAAGAACATTAGGAGAAAAGTTTTGAGTGATTTGATAGATTATTTTGATGATTTCAATGATAATGAGGAGGAAGTAGAATAGGAAGTCATTCAATATTTATGCATTAATGACTGGTCGCCATTAGAAATTAAATCAGTGACACTAGATTCTTTATATAATTCTTTGGACAACAAATGGTGCATTGCCATAGAAAAAGAATAGGAAATAAGAGAGGAAATATTTGCACAAAATTTTCCTAATATGTCTAATTCTGAACTCTATGAAGTTATGGAAAAATATAAAGGCCTCTTCTTTATGCAAAGAAGGAGACTCTTGTTGCTAGAAGGGAAAGTCCCTGAGGTGGTAAAAGACACCCACTCTCATGCTCAAGTTGCTTTGAAGTTACATCAAGTGTCTGAAGCCAACAAGAAGGCTGAACAAGAACCAAAAATTACAAAACTGGATGAGGTGTATAATAGTGAGGGAGAACAGGTCACTGAGAAAATGGACCCCATTGATGTTGATGCCTTGAATGGTGAAGATGTTACCCCTGATACACCAACAGAAATGGCAGGATAGGTGAAATGAGATGAGGAGAAGAGAAAAGAGGAAGAGAAGAGAAGAAGAATGAAGAGGAGAAGAGAAAAGAGGAAGAGAAGAGAAAGAGGAAGAAAAGAAGAATGAAGAGGAGAAAAGAAAAGAGGAAGAGAAGAGAAAACAGGAAGAGAAGAGAAATGAAGAGGAGAAAAGAAAACAGGAAGAAGAAAAGAAGAAGAAGGAAGAGGAGAAGAAAAACAAGGAAGAGGAGAGGGAAGAAGAAGAGAAGAAGAAAGAAGAAGAAAGGAAGAAGGAAGAAGAGAAAAGAAAGAAAGAAGCTGAGGAGCAGAAGATGGTAGAAGAAAATAAGCAGAAAGCCAAGGGAAAGGAGGAAGCGACAAAGACCCCAAAGGCAACTAGTGGTGAAACCAAACCAGCTAACATCACTAGTCCCATTGACCTCCAGTCTGCAAATGAAACATAGGTACTGCAAAGTATTAAGCTTTCTCAAGAGTGATTGGATGCACTAAGGAGGAAAAAGGAGGAAGATGTGATTTAAACTGTGGTCAAAACTCTCACTAGTTTGATTCCAGGTACCAATCTCCCAAGTACCGATTCCTCTCTAGCTCAATTGAAGCTCTTATGCATGGTTGTAGAGGACCAAGTGCAATGTCTGGAAGATGTTTCCAAAGCCAATGCAAAAAAGAAGCATCAAAAGGCTCTGAACACTGCGTTACTGAAGAAGTTAAATGAGCTCCGGTCCAATCTGCAGAAGGCACAAAAGGACATTAAAGATGTTCTGGATGAGGGGAATCTACTACTCAACAAGATATGTCAACCCCATCTATTATGTGATGATGTGCTTGCTCAGAAAGACAAACTGTAAACTAATTTGTAGACATTTATAAGCACCTTCAAGATGCCTTATGATCCCTTTACCACCTATGGGCAAACCATTCACCAGTTTCAACTTTAGGCTACAAGAATTGAGTTAGAGATCAACAACCGGACAAAAGATTTGCAGGAACTACTACTGGTTCTACTACCAAGACTGCAAATACTTCAGAAATGTTATCTCAATTTGGATGCCTTAATGGTTACTCAAGAGATGAGTACCTTGGATGCCAAGGAGGAACAAGTATCCTAGATGAAAACGGAGAGTGAGGTTGCTGCCTCATTGCTTGAATAATGGTCTGTCTCCACGAAGACATTTATGCAAGACTTTAAATCGATTTTTGACAAGTTTCACTCTTTATTGTCATAAACTCTTATGATTTTAATGATAATGGAAACATAGGTTATTCAACTGTACTTTGTCATTGTTGGAAAAGGGGGAGTAGTATTCTGTATTCAAAATTTTGATGCATGTTATGTATACTTTCATGTTTATCTCTGTAAGGGAGTAGTGTATTGTATTTACTACAAAAAGGGTATTGTATATTCTTAGGGGGAGTAATTCTGATGATGGAATATTTTTGTTGTAAAACACTTAGATGTCAAAATTTTTCCTAAGTGTTGCCATCAATGCCAAAGGGGGAGATTGTTGGCATTTTTTATGTTTATGTTATGATTGTCATTGATGGACACACACTTGCTTTGAGATCACTTTTTGTATATATGAGTTATGCTCAATTGGTATTTGTTTTAAATTGGTATTGTATTATAGTCTTTAGGCTATCTATATTTTGCAAAAAGTGTTTACCGATCTCAAGTGGTATGAAGACCTCAAACGGATTTGAGGATCTCAAGCAGAGCAAAGAAAGTGGTAGTTATCATTATCCCAGTCTTCATTTTTGACAACCGGTAATCAGTAAAGTTGTACAAACTGGTATTACTCTGTGATGAGTTACCAACAAGTAATTAGTAAAGTTGTATGAACTGGTAATACTCTGTGATAAGTTACCAACCGGTATTTTTGTGATGAGTTACCATCCATCAACATTTTGATAGTGATTTTGTGTCATGTTATCAAATGTGTCTAGATGCAATGAACCTAGGAACTTGCAATGTAATCCTATTGGACTGACATGAAAGCAAATTCCTTTTTAAGGACATCATGTCTAGGGTTTTAGGTGTGGTAGTTGTTAGGGTTTTTGATGGTTGATGAGTTTTTGTATGTGCGATCTTAGGAGAGAAGATTGAATCTATGTGTTGTAATAGAGTGTGGATTTACTGAAGACTGAAGTAATGCTGAATTGCATTAGCAATGAGCTATCATGGATCAAACCAAGCAGACTGTGCTATTTGCTAGATCATTCAGTTGTTGATTGCTCACATCTTCGACAAGTCTGAAACCCTTAACCACGTAGGCTTGGAAAAGCCTTTCTAAATTCTCTAACAAGGTGGTTCACAACTGTGGATCTGAAATCCTCTCACAAGGTAGTCTCTAATCAAACTTATCTCCTAATAGAGATTGAGATTCCCAATAGGATCTATTCTGGTAAAGAACATTGTATGACCTTAACCAGTCTGGTTACTATTCTGCAGATAGTTACTTGTGAGTTTCATCTCACTGTGGTTTTTCCCATTTGGGTTTCCACATCAAAATCTCTTGTGTTATGGTGATTGTGCTTCTATGGGTGAATTCCTTATTTGTTGTTTGGTTTGCATTTGTGTTAATCGATTTGTTATTAAAATTGTTATACCGGTTTACTGCTAAGCTGTTTAAGTGTTTGAGTTCAATATTTTATGGTATATTAATTCAACACCCCCCCCTCTTAGTATTCATCAGACCCCTTCAAATGATAGGGTAGGCTTCCTTTTATACCTAATATATGTCTTGAAAGTATTTTATCTTGATGGCATTAAATTAAAGTACTTTTTCTTCTATCTGGTATTGGTGGAGAAAAGGTTGCATTGCATTGACCTATGATACATATTTCCATAGATACAACACAAATTAAATGTATCCCATGTCGATGCATAGCAACCTCTGCTCCAGAGATCACCAGAAAATAGAGAAAGAACTTTATTTTAATGGCATCAGGATAAAAGGCTTTCAAGATAGATAAAATTTGAGTTTGGTTGTCATAATTTACTTTTCCAAATCCTTCACACGTAACTCTTGAATCAATTTCCTACACACAAAATGATGAAAAATAGGTTTGTTGATGGGGGCTTTCCTAGGTCAAATAGGTTTGAATATACCTTGAAGTGTGCAATATGGAAGGTTTGTACTCTTAATCTCTTGCCCATTTTGTAATTTAAAAATTCATATCTTTATTAAATATCTCCTCTATTTTAGGAGGTAGACATCTTTACGAAAATCTCTCTTCCTCCCTATTTAAAATGATCCCTTTAGATCTAATCTAAAAATGCTTAAAATTGAACATGATACCTAATCATACATAAAGTGTTTGAATTTCTTCTCACACATGAGGCAAGAAATGAGGGGTCATATTTTGGGTCCCAATCACGAGTCTTGTCAATTTAGGATGTGACATGCTAAAGTGGGCATCAATGTCTCAAAATCAGATGGACCTTAAGTGATTGTCTCCCTTGCATATGATTTGTTTATGTGAGAAAATTCACCATATTACTCACAAGAATTTTATTAAGTCTCGAATATAGGGAAATAGAAGGCTTCAAATAGAAAAATTGTACATGCAACTAAATCCATTGACTAATCAGAAGAACAAAATTAAGAAATGGTTCAATCATCTGAGAGATATTGTAGACTTGCAACTCACAAGCTACTTAGTTTTTGTGGGTAAGAATTTTTTTGTTTTGGTTATGGTTGTGGTGTTTGTAGGGAAACATTTACAAATTTATATCTATTTTCACTATTTAATGGTTTATGGGTTTGTAATGGTAATTTAATGTTCTTTCATATTTTGGTATATATTCTTTATAATAGCCTATTATATTGATTTGTTCTATTATGGATAATGGTGTGGGTCAAATGGTTTTGCCATTGGTGCATGAAAGCATTGAACAAGTTCTACTTTTAAAAATTGTATAAAGCATTTATTATTTATTTGATTCAGTTTTATTTGCAAAAAATGATTATCAATGATGTTTCCTTTCTCCAAGAATTGTCTAGGATCTTTCTATCAGATAATATGTAACATCGAATGACTAAAGCTTTTCTTTACAAATTCTTATTTTATTTAATTATTATCTGAGTGTGAATTAAAATTTATATCTGTACAGAAGTAAAACATACAAGCTGAAGAGTCATATGCAAGCAAATTTTGTAAAAGAAAGCTACCAAGCATTATCTTGAATGACATGGAAACAAGCTCATCAGCTGCCTAGAAGAGAGAAATTGGAGAAAAGCAGAGGAAAGTGTTAAAGGGTGATAAATACATAGAGAGTATGCAATACAAACAAACAATGTCTGGAGTGTGTGATGTGACATCTCTAATTTATGTCTAGAGGGACTAACTGGTTTTGGAGTTCCTATGAAACCTATTGGGCCATGCTTGGAGGAAATCAATGTGTTCATGCAAGGAGCACCATTTTTATATTATTAGAATGATGCTTTTGCATTGAAGGATATTTGGATGTCAATATCCAAAAATTTCTATAGTGTGGAACCAGAGTTGGCAAACTCGAAGTAATTTTCAGCTTTCAGAAGACCAAGAGGTTATGTACACAATCTCCCAATAGAAGGGAAATTTCAAGCATTACCTCTCCCCCCATGACTATTAAAGAAGAACTTCCTCAGACAAAGGAATATTGGCCTCCATGGGATCAAATAAAAAAATTGAAGCATAGACTCTAGATGATGTGGTGGTGTCCTTTGTGAAGAAATCTCCACTATAACTAAAAATTCACGAGGGAAACAACAAGATAGTGAAGAGAAATACATTTTTGAATAGTGGGAAGAATGGATCTTGGTTTGGGTGGGGCCAAGTCAGGTGGCTCCTCTAGAGATTGTCGAGATAAAGCTCATATTAGGATTTGAAAAAGATCACACTCATGGAACTTCATGTGCGACTGATCGATTGCGTTGTTTGGGTAATGCATTCCAAATAGATACAGTCGCATACCATTTATCTATCTTGATTAAACACTTTTATCCTGATGGCATTAAATTAAAGTTCTTTCTCTTCTATCTGGTATTGGTGGAGAAGAGGTTGCTTTCCATCGACCTGACCTACCACCTATCGACCTCTTCTCCACCAATACCAGATAGAAGAGAAAGTACTTTAATTTAGTGCCATCAGGATAAAAGGCTTTAATCAAGACATATAAATGGTATGCAACTATATCTATTTGGAATGCATTACCCAAACAACGCAATCGATCAGTCGCACATGAATTTCCACGAGTGTGATCTTTTTCAAATGCTAATATGATTTTTATCTCACCAAACTCTAGAGGAGCCACTTCACTTGGCCCCACCCAAACCAAGATCCATTCTTCCCACTTTTCAAGAATGTATTTATCTTCACTATATTGTAGTTTCCCTCATGAATTTTCAATTATAGTGTAGAGTTCTTCACGAAGGACACCACCACATTGTCTAGAGTCTATGCTTCAATTGTTTTCTTTGATCCCATGGAGGCCAATAGTCCTTTGTCTAGGGAAGTGCTTCCTGAATAGTCATGCGAGGGAGAGGTAATGCTTGAAATCGCCCTTCTATTGGGAGATTGTGTACATAACCTTTTGGTCTTGGGTGAACTCACAATATTGGTTCCCACTTTTTGACCAACTTTGACACTTAGATGAACATTTTGCAAAAAACCTTCACTTTCCGACACCTATAACTTTTAAATCATTAAGAATTTGAAGATGATGTAAACTAGTGATTTGTAACATGCTTTTTGTAGATTCTAAATATATTTTTTTCAAATTTTTTTGAATAAAATTTTATTGATTTTTCCATCTCCCTCAAAAGTAGTTTTTTACAAGAAACAACATTTTTTAAGAGTGGTGTGCATCCCGAAACGTATAAATTTTTTTCTATAAATGATAAAAACTTATCTCTTTTAAATTTTGGTTTGTAACATCAATACCTAGGGCATGCAGTTGGTTTGATAGTGATATGTTGAATATTTTTTATTTTATTATGTTTTGAAGTCCGACTAATTATAATTTAGATATAGGTGTACGTTTGAACACATAACTTGCTCTATATATATCAAAATTAAGTTTTATTATTTTTGTTAGAAAGAAGACATCAATACCTAGGGCATAGATATTTTTCAGAATTTTTTTGAATTAGTTTGGTATTTTTCCCAATGCATTGAACAAAGAAGTTCATGTTCAGTGAAAAACCTACATTCATTAAAAATAAAATAAAAATATATTAATAAACTTAAATATATTAAAAATTATACTATTTGGAAAGCTTATAATAAGGACTAAATCCTTAAGAAAACAAAACTTCTAAATGAATTCGTTTGACCCCTCAAAAGCTAATGTAAAATTGGTTTTTTATCAGCATTTTATAGATGCAAAGGAGACTCCATTGCAAGTATGATTTAGAAGTAGAGAGGTTCTATCCAAGAAATTTTGATCTAAGAGCCTTTGATCTCTCTCTCTTCAATTAATTACTTCAAATGGGACCTCTTAAAGCTTAAATAATTATATTTTCCAAAAAATGTATGATTTCAGCAAAAATCAGGATGTACCAAAAAGTGGGAACCAGCTTTGTGAGTTCACCCTCTTCTGAAAGCTGAAAATTACTTCGAGTCCACCAAATTTGGTTGCACACTATAAATTTTTTGGATATTGACTTCCAAATATCCTTAGGTGCTAAAGCATCATTCTCATAATAGAAAAAAGGTTCTCCTTGCATGAACACATTGATTTCCTCCAAGTGTGGCCCAATAGGTTTCACAAGAACTCCAAACCAGTTAGTCCCTCCTGACATAAATTAGAGACATCACATCACACACTCTAGACATTGTTTATTTGTATTGCATACTCTCTATGTATTTATCACCCTTTAACACTTTCCTCTACTTTTCTCCAATTGCTCTCTTGTAGGTAGCTGATGAGCTTGTTTCCATGTCATTCAAGATAATGTCTACTTGCTTTCTTTTACAAAATTGTCTTGCATATGACTCTTCAACTTCAATGTTATGCTTCCGTATAGATATAAATTTTAATTCATGCTCTGATAATAATTATCTGATGGAAAGATCCTAGACAATTCTTGGAGAAAGGAAACATCATTGATAATCATTTTTTTCAAATAACACTGAATCAAATAAATAGTAAATGTTTTATGCAATTTTTAAAAGTAGAACTTGTTCAATGCTTTCATGCACCGATGGCAAAGCCATTTGACCCACATCATCTCTCACCATCGGAATTCTGATGACAACTAATGAAACATCCAACAAGGATGTTGTATATCTAACGTCACTTCCATGTCAGATAGTCATCCAAAAGCAAACATAGCATCCATCAGAATTCCAACGGTAATCCGCCAAAATTTGTGGCTAGGGGAGAAAATATAGCCACCATCGGAGGATTTTATAACACTGTCGAATGAGCGATGCAAATGGCATCATCGGGAAGCCTTACAATGAGTTTTTGATGGTAAAGTTGGTCAGAAGTCCAACGTGGTGTCATCACAAGTCTGATAATTAGCCATCAGAAATTAGGCCCAAATGTACTAGTGATAATGGAGGGGCAAATAATCCATAGACCTCCATAAATACATATCTTATTCAACACTGACCAACTTTTGAAAAGGTTAAAGATGTCGTGAGGAAGAGAAGTGACCCATCCTATTTTGGCACACAACCATTTCTAGCAGTTTTGGGAAAAAGGAAATCCTAAAAGAATATGATTAAGTGACTCATCATGATGCTCACATAAAACACATCTAGATGGAGCTTCAAAGACTAATCTCCTTAACCATTCAACAATTAAAATTCTCCATTGAAGAGAAGTCCAAGAGAATGTCCCTACTTTTGTTAAGCATAATTTATTCCAACATAATTGAATGGGGATCTTAGTTTTAATAAAATGTTATCTCTTGATAATGACATTGTATCCCTCCTTAGAAAAGTATTTCCTTGAGTTAGCACCTACCTAGACCAAATTGTCTTGGCTATTTCTAAAATTTACTATTCTGGTATTTGAAATATCCTTTAGCTGAGATAAATCTTCCCATGGAAGGGGAAGATGGTCAAGAATTTTCTATTTCCATCCCAGGGGAATATTGTTATAAAAACCCACATAATAGCTAACAAAAGAACTACATTCCCTTACAAAATAATCTCTGATACTAGTTGTATTCATAAGGTTCGTCAAAATTGGGAATGCACCCCAAGAATCATGTCATTACTTCTACCATCAAAAATGTCCCAAAAATTCTCCTTTGAAATTATATCTATGCATTTTATACTAAAATTTGAGACCCTAAAGCCTTTCAAAGGATTAGAGACTCTAAAGATTCTAGTAGGATTGAAATCTTCTAGGTATTTTCTTTGTATGAGTCTTGATTCCATTTGAGATTGGTTTCCTTGAACATCTTCCAAACCAATTTGGCACCTAGAGCTTTGTCTTACCATAACTGATTTCTCAACCTTAATCCCCCTACTTTGGTTTTACAAATTTTATCCCATGAAATCATTACCATCCTCTTGCTTCCAACATGTCCTCACCAAAAAAAAATCTCATTTTCTGAATAAGTTTTAGATTAGCTCCAACTGAGAGAGGAAGGCAAGACATTTGATATATTGGCAAAGCTAAGAAGATATCCTTAAGTAGAGTGGATCTTCCTGTCCATGATAATCATTTACCTTTCCAAGATGACATCCTCTTGTCCATCTTATCTCCAAACTTATTCCAAATCTGATTTTTTCTTGTCCCTTTATCTAGAGGAAGATCAAGGTAGATGTGAGGTGCTTGTCCAGCTCTAAAGACAATAGTTTTCAAAATCAATCTTTCCTCTAGTTGATCAATAAAGAAAGACAAGATTTCTAATTTGTTCTAATTTATCATTTTGCCTGATGCCTAAGAGTATTTGTGAAGAATTTTCTTGAGATGGGTTACTTCCTACTCCTCTCCAACTCCAAAGAGCATAATGTCATTAGCAAATTATTGGTGGGTGATGTGAGGTAGTGAGTTAGTAATTTTAATACCTTTTACTAAACCAGACTCTTGGGCTTTACATATGCTTTTACATAAAGCATCTACCATAATGATGAAAAGGAAAAGAGAAATTTGATCTACTTGTTTGATACCTCTAGAAGATTAAAATTTTTTTTTAGGTGTCCCATTAATTAACACCAAAAGTTTTGGACTAGAAATGGCAAAAAAAAAAAGATTTATCCATTTTTTAGGAAAGCCAAAAGCTTCCATACATTTACAGAGAAATCTCCAATCGAATTTATCATATGCTTTGTTGATGTCTCGTTTTACCATCACACTCGACTATTTGTTATTCGTAATTGAATGAATGGCCTCCTGAGCGATGATAACCCCATAAAGTATTGATCTTTCAGGCACAAAACCTATTTGTTCCTCTGAAATGATGACAGGAGGGATTTTCTTCCATCTGTTTGCTAGAGCTTTGGCAAAAAAATTATAAATAGTACTACAAAGTGCTAATGGTCTATAATCCTCTAATCCCTATGTAGATTCCTTTTTAGGGATGATCATGATAAAAGTGTTATTAATTTCTCTTAAAAACCTCCCAAAATTTCTATCCCTTTCAATGGCTTCCACTAATTCAAACCCCACAATATGCCAAAATTTCTGAAAGAAACCAGCTAGAAAAACATCGAGACTAGGGCCTTTGTCCGGATGCAATTGGTTTAGAGCTTGCTGAATCTCCATTTTTGAGAATTTTGCATTTAACATTTTGTTCTATTGCTCAGAGATTAGTTTTGAGATGTTTTCCAAGAGAGATGACTGAGCATTACAATTGGACCCTTTTCAATTATTTCGAATATTTTGAAGGAAACAAATAGCTTCCTTTGCACCACCCTTTTGGTTCTCTATGAGATTACACTCACCACTTTTCACTTTGTTTATTCTATTAATGATCCTTTTTATCTTAGTGTTGTTGTGGAAAAACCTCGAATTCTTGTCTCCTTCTACTAACCAAGTCTCTCTTGATTTTTGTTGCCGAAAGGTCTCCTCTTTTGACAAAATCTCTTCATGTTTTCCCAAGAGTTGTTTCTCTTTTAGGAATTTATCTTGATCCATACTGTCCTTTATAATTTCCTCATTAAGACGTTCTATTTCTTCCTCAATGCTTTTTTTAATTGCAAAAATATCCTTAATGTGTTCTCTATTCCATACCAATATTTTTTTGTTTGAGGTATTTTATTTTTGAAACTAAGCAAAAAAGCTTTGATCCTGTGAATAGGCCCTCCTTCCACTAGACATCACTCAATTAATATTTTTTTATCCTTCATCCACACATTTTCAAATTTGAAGGGATAGTTATGAGGCTTATTAGCTCTTGGCAAACTCAACAAAATCGGGAAGTGACTAGATCTTGAATAGGGAATAATGGAGGACTTCATATCCACAGGAAAAGTAGTTAAATCTCCTCTAGAAAGAAACCTATCTAATTTATCAGCAATGTGATTGAATCCCAAGCATCTATTGTTCTAGGTGAATGTTCCATTCTCTGATTCCAAGTCTACAAATAGAATATCCTTTCTTATAAGTAATCAAATATAATTAATAAATTAATCAAATATTAGATTTGGAAGAACCACAAAACACTTACCACAATGACTTTTTGGAGTCTATGCTCACTTTCAAAGCACCCGTATAGATCAATGGAGCTCATACTAGAAGGATTACATTATATTTTTATATACTCTCTTATTAATAAAAATAGACCTTACACCAAAATAAAAGTTCACATTGTAGAATTATTAGTCATCATAAATCTAATGACTTCTAAGACATCATATAATTCACACCTTTTTACCGATCTTGATTATTAAAAATACTACTAAATACCTCGCGATCGAATACATCTTTTATCCTCTTACATTGTATCTTTCACTCCACTAATTTTAGTCTTCCATAAACATTTATATATAATTAAAATATAATTTGTTCTAATAGTTTCAACTTTTTAAACTGCCACTTGAAAGATACCGTTTGACCATATTTAAAGGAAATATTTTTGGCTATTGTTTTGGACGGTTATATGTGGGTTACTTTAGTTGGCTCTTCAGAATTTAATATAAAATATTATAAAATAATCAACTTTATCACCTGCCCTAGAGTTTTGGATACTATGATTGGGCAAACGTGCATTTTCGATTCTTTTAGGGTGTTACAGTTAGACAACTCGTCGAAGTGCCATAAGCCAACTCTCATTTACTATATTTAACATAGACAATTGACCTTTCCAATTGTCGGATATCTTCTTGAGCCTTCAAATCGCACAATATTAATTTACTTTGAGATTCAATTTAAATATTACTAGAAGAGGTCTTAGTTTTATGTCATTACTTAATTTATTTGATGACTATTATTATTAAATGATAGAAATTGAGGTAGTTTAGTGCAAAATTCACGGGTACAATGAATTTAATGAACAATACGATTTAGAATGACGTCAAAATATTCTAATAAAAAATCGAGTGGAGTTAAAGCTGTATGTTGTTGATATTATATTTCTTTTATACTGTGTAACATAAATTATAATGTTCAATTTAATATTCTATAATTTAAATATATTTTTTATAAGTTTCACATTTTATGTATCTATTAAGAGAAAAATATTGTACTAAAAAGTATAGGTGGATCACAATTTGAGGAAGATAAATCTATCATCTTTCTAATACCAACTAGTTTTCATACAACTAAGATATGATAACGAGATATACTAATTTTACACCAAATGAGTGAAATTTGTAATTCAAATTAATACAATTAATGGTTCAATGAATTTAAGATGATGTTTTGATGTTGATTCTTTATCCTTTCAATGCAATAAGAGATGTCATTAAATACACAGATTATCAACTTGATAATTTTCATGTAAAGTTTGATTAGATAACAATCATATGTTATAGAAAGGGTGGGATCTTAGTGAATGTTTGTAATTCAAAGTGGTAGACTAAGGCCACATAGTGTATGCTAGTCAAAGTACTATGTCCTACCACACAACATAGTCCCTAAGTTTGAATATTAAAGGAAGCTAAGGCGCGAAAAACACTTCCTAACACTAATCTAGTGGGGGAGATAGTGAAAACTTTCTTACAAATCTTCTATTATAGAAATAGAAACACACTCATAGAGAGGTAATAAACATGCATAAAGATAAACAATGAACACAAGATATATCGTGGAGAAAACCTTTTCGGGTAAAACAACCCCCTACACTCCAAAAGCACATTACTTTGTATTCCAGTAATCAAAATCTTACAATACAATGCCGACACTTAGCTTCTTCAATAGGAGTCTACAACTGCAACCCACAAACTGGATTAATTCCAACAGCATAACACTTCACCTGCAAACATTACATTACATAACACTCCTCAAGACTACCTTTTATAGAGAAATACAACTCAAGAGGAAGCTTCTAGATGAAGCATCAAGATGAGGTCATGCATAACACTTGGCTTTAATTTTCGGCCACCAAAAATCATGCAAATGACACATGTACATCTCCAAATGACTCCCCATTCAAACCTCCTAAGTTGGGCACTCAAAATTTACTATTTAGAGGTATGGCATATTCTCTTACGCATCTTACAGA
This sequence comes from Cryptomeria japonica, assembly GCF_030272615.1. NCBI lineage: Eukaryota > Viridiplantae > Streptophyta > Pinopsida > Cupressales > Cupressaceae > Cryptomeria > Cryptomeria japonica. Next base: position 191,451,327 of record NC_081411.1, read on the forward strand.
TGTCATATCTTCCAACACTTACTATTGTAAGAGGATCCTAAATAAATGACTAATTTTAGCTTATTCTCTTACAACTTGTCATAATCCTCTCCATGCAAAAGGTATCTCTTGCCACTTGTCCATTCTGTCATAGGTTGACACTTGTCAAGATCCTCGCATGGGATTTCTATCTCCATATGTGTAGCATATGTGTCATACAGTCATCGCCAAGTAGGATGCCACCAAGGCTATAGATCCCACTAGATGACTAGACATTATAGGCAATAAATAATAAATTAATAAATAAATGCATTAGTTATTGGAATTGAAGGAATCCAAAAACACTAAGAGAGGGGGGGGTGAATCAATGTTCTGCCGGTAAGATAAGATTTTACCTTATTATAACATACACATATAAACCAGTAAAAGAAGAAACATATAACATGAAGTAAATAAACCAACCACATGAATGAACACCATAACACACTAAATTTTATATGTGGAAAACATCAAAGAGGAAAAACCATGGCAGGATTTGTATCCCACAATATCAATTCACTAGCCATATGAAAAATATTATATGGCATGGGGCCCTGCACATGCAGGAAGGCACACTGCCTAGAGCACACTGCTTAACACAAAAGAATCTCACTGACTACAAGCTTTTTTTGAGATAAAACAATAATGGTGAACTCACATAATGCATCTGTAATGCCAAAAAGAGTTTCGATTATAGCTTTGTTCTGTACCGATTCATAAACCCTGAAGCCTTTTTTCGGTATCTATTTTCCTCTAAGAATGTTTTACAAACCATCTAGTGATCATTGCATGATATAACTTTCACATACAAATGACCTACATACATATCCTTCTCATCAGACTGTTCTACTTCCTTATCCTATATCAAAATGACTAAATAAATTGACTTATATACCCTTTACAAACAATATACCTTATGTCGGCTTACAATACATTACAAAAGATATTCAATGCCAGTCTTGTACAATATTACAAAATGATTTTACAAATAAAACCTTTTGGATCCCAAACTGATGTCGGCTTCACTGAAGTGTTGGATACTGGTGTCGGTGCCTGTGTTGGTGATGACCCTGATTACTCCAATGTTGGGATCTACTAGTGTATGCCTCCAATATTGGTATCTGTTGGTATATGCCTTCTATAGAATCTTGTTTCCATCAATGATAACATATGAATCCAATGAGTGTCAATTTCCAACAATCTCCTCCTCTTTTATGCCAAGAATTTCAAATAAGTATAAGTTTCTCTTCAATCTTCCTCTTTTATGTCTCAATAATCTGGTCAAAAGTGGCTTTCTTAGCCAAAGTAAATCTTTCAAGTGGTTGTCAATTGCAAATATTCTTGCAATGATTGAAAGTTTTTAGAGATGTGCTCTATCAATACCTTAATCTTTGTTGGAAGGGCTTGCTTCATTTTCAATCATACAATCCTGAATCAGTTTGTGCAAAACTGTTATTGATTGATCCTTATTCCTTTGTCTACAGATCCCTCCTTCATTAGCTTTTGAGTAGCCATCATCGTTAGGTCTGCAGGACTCATCTCTGTGATGGATCTTCTATAGTTGAGAAGTGTCAATTGCCTAAAGTTTTTCTTAGGAATCAACTGTCAGTTTAGTACGAGGTGTTTTATTAGTCTCCTCTTCCTTTTCATTCTTCTCCTTATCCTCCCCCAGTGTATCCCTTTTCACATCCTCTTTTACATCAGTGGCTTCACCACTTGGTGTAATATCTGTTACTACTGGTGGATTATTATCCATAATATTATCAGTATCCTATACATTATTTTTTTTACCTTGCTCAGACTGTACATATGTTGTCTTTGTCGGTTTGAAAGATCTTGATCACTTCTCAGATAACTGCTAGAAATATTGTTAGAATGCCTTTGCTCGCTTTTGATCACCTATGATTCTCCTTTGCTTCGCTCTAGTTTGCTCGAGTGCAGGGTGAGTGAAAATGAGTCAATTTTCCCTTTTTATCAGCGAGTAAACCCTAATCCTTCACTATTGTAAATGCTTAGCAGTGTGCCCTACTGGATGCCGGTTTCATAGTTTTATGCTGGATAAACCTCTATCAATGATCAACACATCTTTCCAGATCTCTTCTGGATCTCTTTTAGGGAATATGCAAGATTTGCAATGAATTTTCCAACTGCTAAGGTGTCTGCCTCAGTTACCTATTGAATTTTTTGCCGGTACAGGAATGCTTTGTTCTACTGGTTGAGTTACTGGTGCAGTTACCAGTGTAGTTGCATCTTCACTTGGTTCTTTAGAATTTCTAACTGTTTATGGTGAAAATGGATAACAATAATAATGATATTGAAAGGCTAAATGAATTCAACCACAAAACCCTAGCCTAACAACAACAAAGATCCACCATAACATATGAAGATTACCTAAGACAATGCAAATCAAATGAAATCACAAAGATTATACCATCACATGTCCATTAGGGTTTGAATCTCCATTCTTCCTATCTCCACTGATCTTGCTTGATATACTTGCTCTCAGATTTAATGTGCACAAGAGCTCAACAAAGAACAGAATGTGGTTGCAAGTAGGATCACCTATGTTCAAAAGCGTAGTGTAGTCAAGTAGTCAATGAGGGGGTTTGATAATGAAGGAAGCATCTCATTATATAGAAGACACTATATGAAATGGAGGGATAAGATTGAGAGGTGTAAAAGGAGGTCGGCTATGATTAGAGGGTAGGTAAAAGAAATAATAAAATAATGAAAGGGGTAGGTAGTGTATGAATTAAGAGATGAATGACATGTGTCATGGGTAGAAAAGGTTAATGAATTAATTAAATAAATAAAGATTTATTTAATTAATAGAAGGAGTGAGATCAATTAAATAAATAAGATATTTATTTCATTTAGGAAAAAGATAATTAAAATAAATAAATGTATTTTTTTAAATGAGAAATAAGGCTCGAAGAGGATAAATGAATGAATTAAATAAATAAAGATTTATTTAATTAATAGAAGAATTAAGCTTAGATAATTAAATAAATAAAATATTTATTTAATTAGACTGGACAATTTTGGGTGTCTACATTTTGCCCCTCTTTGAGACAATGCGGCTTGTCGCGTTGTTTCAAAGAAGATAAGATGAACTGATACAGAGTTACCCCAAGATGGGAATGATATACCCCCTCGAGAGATTGGATGAAAATGTGTGAAAAGACCACAGACAATCTCTCGATAAAAAAGAAAGGCTAGAATGGACTGACCAGATAAAGTGACAAAGTCATATGGGATAATGAAGACTGACACAGGAGACTAGGGCTAGGGTAGTCTATAAGATAGACCATGAGGGGAAAACATCCTCATTGTCATCCATACATCCAAGAGATCAGAGTGCAGAGCGAGATAGAGTAGCAATAGTCAGCAGCGATGGCAATGGCTCACAAATTCGATCGTGTTCACTGATTTTAGAGGCCAGTAGAGGTAGGAGAGCCAGTAAGTACCACAAAACCTCCTTGTACTTTAATGCATTTATTATTGTCATTAATGCATGCTAGGTAGAGTAATAAATACACTTAGAATAGGGTCCAAAAAATGTCAAAAATGTGTAGGCGCATCTGCGTTGGTGCCAGGTGCATTTATATGGTCTGAAAGAGCGTTTATGTCATGAAAGCACATTTGTGTCCAAAAAATGTGAATTTGTGTCTTCTAGGTCAAATCAGCAGTTCTGTGATGAACATACGTTGTCGATTGGATAAGTTGTTGAAAGGATACACTCAAGCAGGTCCTCTAGGGAAGACTAGGATAACAAATAGGGCTAGGATTGACAATTCTATGATAGAACATATGTTGCCAATTAGGAAACTTCTCAAGAGGATTCACTCAAGCATAGGCCCTAGGATAAGATAGATCAAGGCACTTTGTGATGAACAATGAGTACCAAGATATAGTACTTTGTGATGAATAGGGAGTACTAAAATATGAGCAGCACTTTGTGATGAACAGTGAGTGCAAATGTGAGCAACACTTTATGATGAACAGGGAATGCCAAACACGTAGTACTTTGTGATGAACAGGGAGTACCACTAGGATAGAAGCAACACTTTGTGATGAACAGTGAGTGTCACTAGGACTGAGATGATTGATTTGTGTGACTGCAGGAGTATTTGCCTATGCTAGAGTCATGGGAGAGATTCCCATCGACTCAGAGGTTGCGACTTGAATTGACAGCTGAGGATCGAGCTGTGATTGAGGCTATGGGATTGAGACATATTCTGTATGTGCTTGAGTTTTAGGTGAACATGGGATTGCTGACTGCACTAGCGGAGAGGTGGCACTCTAAGACTTGCACTTTTCATTTGCCGATGGTGGAGATGACAGTCACCCTGGAGGATGTATATAGGATTCTGCGGATATCAATCGATGGGGAGCTGATTCCGTATGATCGAGATAGAGATGGGGAGGCCTTGAGATGAGTTTTTTAGGATCCAGGACTAGAGATGAGGGCTGGACATGTGGCATGGGATACCATGACATGGACTGGATTAGCACTACCAACAGTGTTGGCCAGAGTTATCAATGGGTTCCTCTGTCCGGATAGGGCGACACGAGGGGTGGCTGTAGAGGACACAGGGGCTAGGAGAGATGATCTTGGGGCGGGTCCTTCTAGGGCTCAGACTCTGTTAAGGCCAGCCAGCTCTAAGGGAGGGAATTCATCATAGCCATAGAGGGCTCCCTATGTATCAGTATTGTACCATTTTTGTATGATGATGTAGACACCTGCGAGTGATTGTAGCCATATGATTTTGACATCATTGTATCATGACACTATATATATATATATATGAGATGATTCATCTTTGCGGCAGCTATATGCATGTGTACCTATGTGATGAGATGTTTCATGATGTATGTTTCTATGTGATGGTTATGAAATGGATGCAAATATGTACATGAGGAAATGCAATATTTTTGTTCTTTTATGTTTTTAATATGTTATGCAAATGTAAATGTGAATGTATGAAATGCAGATGAATATGATAATGTAAATGTAAATTGTGCTAACAGGTGTTGTGTGTAGGATGTGATGCAGTTGTGATATCTATATGTATGTATGAAATGCTTATATGTGGTAATGTAGGTGCAACTACATGAAATGCAAATTTTTTTGGTGTGTCATTATACTCAGTCATGTGATAGCAGGCTATATGGACTGAAGAAGGATGATGGAAGTCAATTAAGAAATGGGGAAGGAAGATAGAAGATATGAAAGTGAAAGAGCTTCTTGTGTGTTATCATCATTGAGCTTTATTATGGCAAAATAGGTTATGACAATCAAGGCATATGTTCGACCTAAAAAATTATTGTACCTGTTTGCAAGGAGATAAGACAGTCACAAACAAGGAATGCCCTAGTTCACACTAGACTCACAGTGTCCTTATATCCTTGGACAAGTCATAGCATTACTAAAAGACAATCCATAGACAACAAATACAAATAGGTGACGATACCCCATCCTCGCCTTTCTAGTCAAAGACATCTTGGAGATAGAATCTCTAGTCAAAGACATCCCAGAAAAGCTAAAAGACATGTCACCAAAAGATAAAATCAAAAGAAAACTAAGACTCGACACCAACATCCACTATAGTCCTTAAGTTTAGTGTCTCTTGTCACTTGTATAAGTCTTATTTGATTGTGGTCACAATGTTTACTTTCACAAAAAGGATAGATAGCACTGAACCATAATGTTGTCTGAGTCTGCTAAAAGATTTGATTTTGTTGAAGCACTTTGTTGCTATTGTGTCTCCTCTGATATTGACTGAATCCATGAAACTAATACTTTATTGCAAAGAAGATGAAACTTTATTGTCGATCTATGATGCAAATGTTGCTTTATTGTGGATTATGCATGGATAAGCTAAATAAAGCTATAAGAAATTGTACTCCTTGAAACATGTGATCCTCTCAATTCCACACCCATCACTAGACATAGGATTTTCCTTAGCCACAGATAGGAGCTGATTTATTATGGATGGAAAGGAGTGAAAAGGGAGGTTTATTATGAATGGAGAACCAACCTTGGGTAGATCAATAACATGCCATGATGGGAATGTGTAAGTTTATTATGGATGAATTGGTCATGAGTGTGTGCAAAGTGAAGTGATGAAAGAGAATCTTGAAGCAGGGAGGAGCAATGTCTCTACACATGGCACTGGTGACCCAGTTTTCACCATGGTACTTGCCCAGGGCACCACCGAAGTGGTTTTCACCGTTGGCCGAAATTATTTCTCTTTACTTTTTTTTATTTTTCAATGTTTTTTTGTCTCACAAGGCGCCTGTTTGCCAAGTTTTTACCAAGTAATGATTTTTTTGTTTTATGATTTTTTTTTTTGTATTTTTGATATTAGGATACTCTGAAGAGCTATGTGTAAAACCTGTGAAGGTGCATGTTGTTGATAGGATCCTCCAAAGGTTCACCCTCTATGGTTGAAAGCTGATATGCACTAGATCCATATGTTGTTGTGATGATGTAAGGACCAAGCCAGTTTGGTTTGAATTTGTCCTTCTTCTATCTGTCTTGCTGATTTTTAGGATTTTCTCTGAGAACCAAGTCACCTACCTGAAATGTGTGAGGCTTTACCTTGTGATTGTAGCTGCATTGTTCCTTGACTGAATGATGTGTAGCTTGAGTGTCTGTCTTCCTTGATGAAGGAACTACGATAGAATTACTAGTGTGTGGACTACACAGGCCCATATGCATGTCACTTGAAGAAGTTTGGGCACCCCTGATAGAAAAGTTCTTCGAGGAAGCTCCATTAAAGTTCCATGATGTATAGCTAAAAGGGAAAGGATGTGTGGAACAAGTGGATGAGTGATGAAGGCTTATGATTGTGAAAAGAAGTGAAAGTAGGATAGCATGATGGAGACTTAGGATCAACAAGTATGTTGTTTGACTAGAAATTATAGAACTTTTGCCCCCAGTTATTTTGATATTAGGGGAGATCATATCCTTCTCTTTTTCTTTCATAGAATTTTTATCCTTGACTTTGATTTTTGTGGAGTCCAGTAGCTTTTGATTTTGATTTGGACTAAAGGACTTTTCTTTATTATTGACTTTTAGATTTTTCTTTTCAAATCTTGATTTTCGATCCCCAATAAGTGAGGGCTTTTGTGATTCTTGTTGATCCAAGTCTAGAAGTGGAGTGGAAATGGAATGAGTGGATGAAATGGTAAAGCTGTGTGAGCTCTCAAGAGGGTTGGTGATACACTCAATATATTCTTTGTTGGAACTACTCTTAGGACTATTGATATCAAGGGTTGCTTGAACCACTAGAGGAGATTTGCATTCAGACTTAGTAGCCACAACACTAGGTGGTTCACACATAATTCCTTGATATTGCAATCTTTTTGTAGATTGTTCCTACTGACTGAATACCTTAGGAGAAAGTGGGAGTTGATCAACATGAAAGATATACTCACCACATCCAAGGTCTTTAATCTTGATCTTTTCTTTTAGCTCTGATTGTTTGGATGTAGAAGCTTTCAAGGATTTTGGATCCACATATGTTGAAGAAGGAATAGCTTCTCGATTGACTGGGATTGTTATTTATGATCTAGGTCACAGATTGTTGCAATATATGAATGGATTTGGGTCAGCTTTGACGGTCACTTCAACTCCATTGTTAGGAAACTTAATGCATTGGTGATATGTAGATGGGACTGCCCTCATTTCATGAATCCAAGGACATCCTAGTAATATATTGTATGTGAGATCTAGGTCTAGGACATGACAAACCACATCCTTTGTAACTAGCCCAACTCTAAGAGGTAAGGTGATTGTGCCCTTGGATGAATGCTCTTCATCATCATATGCTTTAATGGTAATTTTGTTTGCAGCATTCATAGCTTTGTCTAAATATCCCAATTGTTTAATAGTGCTCAATGTAGAAATGTTTAGACCAGCTCCTCCATCTATCAAGACTCATTTTATTCGATGTTTGTGTATGAAGGATTCAATGTGTAACGGTGCATTATGTGGCTGACTTATGGAGGCATCATTGGCTTTTGTGAATGTAAGGGAGTGGGGAATGGAAAGGTATCCCACCATGGCTTGAAACTGGTCCACGTTCAGATTAGTGGGGATAGTAGTGTCTCTCAAAGTTTTGTCAAGAATGGCCTTATGTGTAGGAAATATGCATAAGAGCTCAAGGATTGAAATGAGTGCGGGTGTCTTCCCTAACTGTTCTACAAGGTCATACTCAGGCTTGGTTGATGAGGAAGTGGTGTTTTTGGCTGGAGAACCTTGCAAAGTGAATTTACCTCGGCGGGTTGTAACATGACATTCAGAGGTAGGTTTGGAAGAAGATCCAATGCCTTTTAGAATGATCTTGGGTCTCTAGGTAGAATTCTCAGGCATTTTGTCCTTGATGATAATGGTAGAGACAAAATTGTCCATCGAGATGTGATTGATAGTTGAATCATAGTTGTAGGGTGCTCTGGTATAGTTGGTTTGATCATCTGTGACTTTAGCTTTCCCTTTGTCATGTTTTGGGAATGGTTCCTTAAACATCTCATGTTCTTGATTGGATGAGTGCCCTTCAATCTCAATGTCACCCCTATCAATGATATCTTGTATGATGTTCTTCAGTCGATGGCAATTTCCTATCTTATGACCCTTGCTCTTATGAAATTCACAATATTCATCATCATTCCACCAATTTGGTTTAACCTTTGGTTCATATGGAGGAAAATATAGAATAGTGATTACCTTGTTTGCCACTAGCTTTTTGAAAACTGACTCAAGTGGTTCTCCCAATGGAGTGTACTTCCTTTGTGATTTGGAAGTTGTTTGAGTATTCACCTGATTTTCTCTGGAAAAAATGAATTTTGGTCGCACTGTATTGGCATCAACAACACCATCATTGACTATGTTCTTGTTTTTATTCCAAAATCTTGGCTTGTCTTTTCCTTTAAAGTCATCTTTGTTTTCCTTGAATATCTTAATGACTCCTTGTTCAATTAGGACCTTCTCTGTTGCTAAGCCTTTTTCAATGACATCCTTGAAGGTGGACAAACAAGCTTTCCTTAAGTCATAACCAATCTCTTTGTTAACATTTTGGGTGAACATTTCTACCATTTGTTTTTGTGGAATTTCACAAGAGCATCTGCTGGCTAGATTCCTCCATCTTTGTAAAAATGATGCAAAAGACTCTCCCTCTTTTTTCTTGGTGTTGCACAAAGTAGTGACTGATATGTCTGTCTCTATATTGTAGGAGAAATGTTGAATAAATGCCTCTACTAAGTCACCCCATGACTTAATTCCAGGTGGAAGTTGGGAGAACCATTCCATAGCTTGATGACCTAGGCTTTGTGGGAATAATCTCATCAAATATGTCTCTTCTAAAGCTACCTCAATGCAAGCTATGAAAAATTATCTTATGTGTGCCTTAGGTTCCCCTTTTCCTCTATACTTATCAAACTTAGGTGTCACAAAGTATGTAGGAAAAGGAGGCATTGGAATGCTCTTTTCAAATGGATAAGGACATATGTCTCTCATTGTGTATGTTGGCTTCAGTGTATTTATGTCGTCCATTTTCTTTTGTAAGTCCCTTATTTGTTGCTCCAAATTGTTCTTAGGTGGAGATCGACTTCTTGGACTATACCCTATGCTTGAGGCACCAATTGGAGGAGGAGCTTGTTGCATATATGGATGATATTGATCATACACATGTTCATATGGAGGAGGTCTATAGTGATGCTGCATATATGGACCACTTGGTATAGATTCATGTTGAGGAATGAAATATCTATTTTGTCCATGTATACCATACTCTATAGGCATGTCATGTTCTAATGTGTTGCCCCCAAATTTGACGCGAGATTTCCTTGTGTCCAAATTGTGAGCATGCCTTTGAATATCCAATTGCTTTGGTGGTTGATCCTTAGCATTGATATGTGATTGAGCATATTTCTCTACATAAGACTTCCATAATGGTCTACGAAGGTGAGTATCATATGCTTGACCATGTGTATGTGGGACCTCTAGTTTTTGAAACAAAGATGATGGTGATTCAGGCACAAGATGTGGTCTTCTATTGCCTCCACTATTAGGCCTCCTTTGATCCATGTTGGAGTGAGGTTGTTGCAAAGGTTGATTTTCCATTATTTGAGACATGTCAAAATCATGAGGTATCTTGGCTCCACTTTGTGCCATCATTTGTAAGAAGTATTGTCTATCTCTCCTCATTATTTCCTCAACCAATCTATTGAAACAGGGATCCATAATGGAATCTTCCACATCTACTGAATGTACTGAAAAGTTGTCCATATCATCATTGTGTGTATCATTGTTGTTTGTAGTGTCCATGTTCTCAACATTTTGAATGTTTCTATAGGAATCCATGTCAGGTAATCTAGTATGATCAGAATTGAAAAAGATATCATTTCCATACTCATAAGAACTCATGTTTGTGGACTCTTGAGCCTCTTTAGTTTCTCTCCTAGATTTTTGAAGATGGGTTTAAACCATGAACTAGGTATTGACAGAGATGTGTGAGACTAGATGAAAATGGAAAAAGTATGGAAGACCAAGAGTTGGATGGAATGTAAATGAATCTGAAGTGTACTTGCAATGTCCAAAGTGTAAGACCAAGTATGTATGTAGTAGCGTAGGTGTGAATTCCAAAGAGAGGATAGTTTCTCTTGATGAGGTAAGTTGACCTTGACTCTAAGTAAGACCAAATGAGACCCAAAGGTGATAGACCTTGATGAGGGACCACTTAGAAAAATGTTGTTGTATGTAGTGTGTTGACAAAGTATGATGAGGACAACCAAGTGACCTTTTGACTCAAGTTTAGACAAATGTGAATGTAATGTAAGGTGTAAAGAAATGATGGACTTTGTGAGACCCAAAGATAGGTTGAATGCTAGATGAAAATCTAGAGAAATAACTTAGGAAGCTCAAGAATTCTGAAACTGATTGCTCTTGTTTGTTGGACTGTAAATTTTTACAATTTGTGAAGTTGTTGGTTGTGACCAAATCTGAATATTTGACTATTTTTCGTGACAAGAGGACACAATGTTGATGACGACTCAATGTTTGCAAGTATTTAGACTCAAAATGACTCCAAGAAAAGTGTGTTGTTTGATGTAAAAATGTTTTGGATACAGTGGAAGACACAAAAGACACAATGATCTATTGTGTTGGTCTTGAATGTTTTGAATGTTTAAAATAAGTCAAGCATAATTCTTATGGCTAGCCAAGACAATAGTTGTTGATCCCACATGAGGTTTTACCCTCGAGGCTACGCTATTCAGAGCAAATACTTAGATGCTTGACCTCACTGGCTCCACCCTTAGCACTCACTTCTCAGGTCAGCCAAGCATCAGTCCCCATGGTGAACTTTATATCTCCACTAAGAACCGTATGTGTGTGGGCCACTACCAGAGGTTCGACCTCCTGCCTCAACAACTAGAAGGATTTTGGCTTCTAAAACAAAAAGGTGCTAGTAAGGGCATCCGCTCGTGTGGCCATACATGCAGCACTTTCAGCTCTATAAATACAGAAGGCTCACATCCGGTAGGGGTTACGCCCTACAACTAATCAAATAAATTTGATCAAACGGGTTTATGGGGAGACATAGTGTTGGTATGAACTAATCAGCACACGTTATCCATAGTTTTCACCATGAATACAGTTGTTTATAGTGGTTCAGAAGAGGTGAGTTTTCCTTGCTACCACTTGGGTCATTCTCTTCTCACTAGTAGTCCTAATGACCACACAAGAAGACAGGCCCTCTAAAGATTAAACAAAAAGAGCCTATTGCTCAAGACATAAAAGACAAGGATTCAATTTTAGTGCACCAATTGAAGTGTTTGCTAGTCTATGAAGACAAGGCACACAATAAAAATCCAAAAACCCTTGCTAAGGACCTGCAACAAATATTTATTACTAGTTTGGATTGTTTGAAATAATCACCCCTTCCTGCAAGCACACAAGTTAGGTTAATTTTAAGATCCAAAAGACTTTGTGAAATAGGGGCCTTCAACAATGCATTTTGTTGACTAATTCAAATATTTGATTCATCATAAAAAAAGGCCACCTATAAAATTTCAAGAGATTTCCAGAAATGTAAGAAAATCCAAAAAATTTGCTAATTTGCTCCAAAAATTAATTTTTTATGAAAAATCATAAAACATTCATATAAAATGCAAAATCGATCCAAAAAATCTAAAATTTTTATTGGAAAGTCTTGATGGTCTTCCAAACTTGCATAAAAAAATTTCTACAACAAATCCAATTAGTTTGTGAGATATAAGTAAAATAACGCAAAACCCTAATTTTCAAAGATCTAATTTGTGAGGAATGATTTTGCATCAAATTTAAAATCACAAAAAACAAATCCTACGTATAATTTTGAGATATTTCTAAAAATATAAGAAAATCAAAAAAATTCACTAATTTGCTCGCAAAATTAATTTTTTATGAAATATCATAAAAAATTCATATAAAATGAAAATGTGATCTCAAAAATCTGAAATTTTTATTAAATCCTTCTAATAGCTTTTCTAACCTACACACAATATTTTATGCTAAAATTCATAGTCGTTTGTGAGATCTAATCAAAATAAGGAAAAGCCCTAATTTTTAAAGATCTGATTTTTAGGGAAATATTTTGCATCAAAATTAAAATAAAAAACAATAGATCCTGTGTATAATTCTGAGTTATTTCCAAAAATGTAATAAAATCCAAAAAATTCTCTCATTTTCTCTCAAAATTATTTTTTTATAAAAAATCATAAAAAATTCAAAGAAAATGAAAACGTACTCCAAAAATTCTAAATTTTGTATTGAGAGCTCCTAATACTTTCTTCATCCTGAAAAAATAATTTGGTGCAAAATTTCAAATTTGTTTGTGAGATATGATCAAATCTCTCCAAGATCTTTATTTTGTGTCCAAAACCCTAGCTGCATAAGGTTATTCTCCAAATTGTTTTACAGAACAACAATATAGAGTTAGAAAAATCTGCAAAAACCATAGATCTAACAAAAATCCATGTCCCACCGGGGCTGCCAAAATGTTTATGGTGAAAATGGATAACAATAATAACGATATTGAAAGGTTAAATGAATTCAACCACAAAACCCTAGCCTAACAACAACAAAGATCCACCATGACATATGAAGATTACCTAAGACAATGCAAATCAAATGAAATCACAAAGATTATACCATCACATGTCCAATAGGGTTTGAATCTCCATTCTTCCTATCTCCATTGATCTTGCTTGATATACTTGCTCTTAGATTTTATGTGCACAAGAGGTCAACAAAGAACAGAATGTGGTTGCAAGTAGGATCACCTATGTTCAAAAGCGTAGTGTAGTCAAGTAGTCAATGGGGGGTTTGATAATGAAGGAAGCATCTCCTTATATAGACAACACTATATGAAATGGAGAGATAAGATTGAGAGGTGTAAAAGGAGGTCGGTTATGATTAGAGGCTAGGTAAAAGAAATAATAAAATAATGAAAGGGGTAGGTAGTGTATGAATTAAGAAATGAATGACATGTGTCATGGGTAGAAAAGGTTAATGAATTAATTAAATAAATAAAGATTTATTTAATTAATAGAAGGAGTGAGATCAATTAAATAAATAAGATATTTATTTAATTTAGGAAAAGGATAATTTAAATAAATAAATGTATTTATTTAAATGAGAAATAAGGCTAGAAGAGGATAAATGAATTAATTAAATAAATAAAGATTTATTTAATTAATAGAAGAATTAAGCTTAGATAATTAAATAAATAATATTTATTTATTTAGACTAGACAATTTTGGGTGTCTACACTAACCCATCTCTTTGTGTGATCTTGTTGTATTTCATCTACCTTCTTCTTTCCTTTCTCATTTGCTTTGTCATTGCTAACCGGTTTAGTCTTGCTTCTACAGTACTTAGCAATATGACCTATTTTGTTGAATGCATAACATGTAACATTTTTCTTTTGAATTGACTTGACATATTTAGTGTCATTCCTTGACCTACATTGATTAGACAAATGTCCAAACTTTACACATGCATGACATTTAACATTCATTCTGCAATCTTTTGGCATATGACCATATTTCTTGCAATTTGTGCATAGACTGAGAACTAAATTGTAGTTTTGATTTGCTCTATTAATCATTGTTTATCCATATGACCAAATTTATTACAAAAAATGCATCTACCATTGAATTTTTAAGCATTAGATTACCTTACCGGTTCTATCTAGTCTGATGAGTTTTGTATACCAGTTGTCTAATCTTTATTTGCAGTACCAGAGCTTTCACCTTTTTCAAATCCAGGTCCTCTAGAATTATCACTCCACCTTTGTCTTTTCAATAAATCATCCAACTGTGCAACACTAATCTTGAATTTTTCTTTATACTCACTTGCAGTAGTTAGATCATTTCTCAGAGTCATTATTTGTCTTTCAAGCTCTTGTTCATTATTCTGAGATTGTACTAAATCAGTTCTCAACATATCATTCTCATGAGTTAATCTGCCACATTCTTCAAATTTGTTTTTTAGAGATACAACAAGATTTTCTTCCTTCTTCTTTCTGTCCTCGATATCTTTTGACATCGTCATAGTCAGATCTTGAATTTCATTCTTCATGAGCATGTTTTTTTTACTCAACTTCTAACATTGTTCCTTAAGTTTATTTTTCTCTTCATCATCTTGGTTTTGCAAAAGTTCCTTCCTCCTAGCTTGAGCTAATGATAACCTCTCTTGCAGAACAAGAATGAATTCATCAGGAGAATTCAATTCATCTTGCAGCTTTAAGTTCTTCAACCTTTCAGCATCATAATCCTCAAGTGTCATCTCAAGTTGCTTCTCCATAGCCATATTCAATGGTTCTGGTTTCAGGATCCTCCTCAAGTTGCTAAACTTCCTTCAAGGCACTAGGCTTTGATACCAATTGTTGAAATTGAAAGAATTCAAGAACACTGAGAGTGGTGGGTGAATTAGTGTTCTTCTGATAAGATAAGATTTTACCTTATTATAACATACAAATATAGACCTGTAAATAAAGAAACATATAACATGAAGTAAATAAACCAGCCACATGAATGAATACCATAACTAACTAAATTTTATACGTGGAAAACCTCAAAGAGGAAAAACCATGGTGGGATTTGTGACCCACAATATCAATTCACTAGCCATATGAAAGATATTACATAGCATGGGGGCTTGCACATGTAGGAAGGCACATTGCCTAGAGCACACTTCTCAACACTATTGGTAAACAAATTTGTCTCCCCTAATTTGCTTAATCTTTAAACACTGCGGGCTAGGAAAAGGGTCTATGCAGGATCATGGTGGGCCAAAGAGGACCTTAAGTGGCAATGAAAATTAAAAAGCAGAGTTATGCAACTTGACATAAAAATTTGAATAAGTTAAAAACATTATTTCAAAACTATGTAAGAATGGAATTTGTAGAAAATTGAATGTAGTTTCTAAGCTACTAGTTTTTTTTCTGAAAAAAATAAATCCGTTTGAGAAAAAATTAAAACTTCAAAGCAATAGTAGTAAAATTTAAGGAAAAAGGTAAGAAGCAGGTTTCTGTCTGACCACCCTAATTACAATCAAATGATAATATTTTTTTATAAGATTTTAGATATAAGTAGAAGACTCATGCCCAGATGCGACACATATTTTGTCTGTATTTTGTTTTAAAATATATAATTAAATATGATTTTTTTACTACAACTTATTAAAAATATAAAAAAATCATATGTCTGACCACCATTACTTGGTAAAAAATTTATGAAATTTAAATTTATTTTTATTAAATCTATAGTAGACAAAACCTAGAATGTGACGCATTTTTTGGATACAAAAAATGTTATACAGTTTGAAAGTTGTAGATATTTTAAATCAGCCTATCAATCAGAACTTTAGTCAGAATGTCGCCACTTTTTGGTCCCTCATGATCTTGCACATACCCAAAACAAAGAAATTTTTTCTACCAAATAGTTGGAAAATCATTATATTGATTAACCTCTAAATTAAGGTACAACTCCCTATAATAAATATTCAATCAACTCCAAAGTACACACAATCAATAGAATGCTTTTCACTAGAAAGCACTTAAAGGTAATTGCATACACCAGTCAATACAAAATGAATGCAAGCACTGATTCATATATAACTCTTTATATAAAGCCGACAAACTTCACATGTACACTAAAACAAAATGAAAATCTTATAAAGATGAAATTTGCCAATAGTTTTCTTTACATATAGAAAGTATAACAACCCCTTCTTTGAAACAGATTTTCATAGAAATAAAACTTCAAATATCAAACACACAGATTTGAAATCAAAGATAACTATCAACAAGATTTTCATTCATTGATGGTCATCCACTTTCTACATACACAAAATGTTTTTGGTCAATTTTAAAAATAATCTTTAGAAACTTAGTGAACCCTTTCAAAGTCATTACAAAACATATTTATAGGTCACCAGATGAATAGTTCTTTTAACCAAAGTAAAATTAACTCGCATGAGTTAATGGAAAGAAACCCTAAATTTATAACCAAAAGTAAGGAAAATAACTAGACTCATTGGCAAACAACTGCCAGCAGTGCTAGTTATGTCGTCTGCTCAGTTCCGATGTGATCGCTTGGGTTGGTGTTTTGGACAGGCACCATCATCGCCTTCATCACGCTCCACTATTGATGCACTTTCAAAAACTTTTGGATTACAACTACGTATGGAAAACTGATGTGAATTACTCTCTGCTTCCAGAGCTTCTTCTTTCTCTTCACCATCTGCACTTTATCTTTATGGGAATCCAGGTGATTGAGATAAACTATGAGCATCGATTCCATTTTAGAAATCCTCATAAAGTCTTCCACGAACAAGGATTTCTCCACCTTAATTTGTTTGATGTGGCTGCTAAAATGGTTAATCATCTTTGTAGTATCTTCCAGGGTTTCACTATCTTCCTTAAGTAATTGAACATCCACACAGTGTAAGTCCTTATGCATGGTCACCCTTAAGGCCATTAATTCACCACATAGACTGCCCAACTCATTATAACCCTATTCAATAATCTAGTTGTGCCACTCAATAGTCTCCTTGAAAATAAACATTACATCTTCATTTAATCCTGACACTTGATTTTCAGCAAGAAAATTCATCAGACCATAATGTTGAATATCTTGCATCTGTTTCGAAATCACTGCCCATTTGGATTTCTCTTTCGACCATGAGACCAAGTCAGAGTCTAATGCTTTGGTGACCTTGTTGGCATCTTTGAAGATCTAGACCAAATTTGTTATGTAATTGGTTGCTTGATGCATGATCGAGGTGAGCCATTATGAGAAAACCTCGGCAATCATCCTATTTCGTTGAACTTCATCAAAGAATTTTTTATTACTAGGTGATTTTGGACTAAATGGTTTTGAATTTTGAGACAATGGTAATGGATTGTTGTGTAGAGCATGAATATACTAGGCCATTTGCATTAAACATTGTTTTAACTTAGCCTTGTCTCTTTCATCTTTCCAAGTACGAGAGATAATTCGTTTAGTCGAAGTCTCCAGATGTTTCACATCTACAACTCTAGTTCTGACCCCCAAATCAATTTGTTCAATAGCATAATCTACTTTTGAAGCCAGAACAACATCTTTGTCGGACTCAGGTCTAGCAATGTTTACAGTCCAATGCTTTGTGCTTTCATCAAAATCAATCATGGCCTCCATTTTTACCATTTTGGGCTTTGTAGACCTTCCTAGACATTTGTTCATAGCATCCTCCATTGATACCAAAATACGAACCACATTCCTTTTCCTGGTGATTGAATCACTTAACCATTTAGGTGCCAGAGTCAGTTCCTTAGATGACATGGTGGACATCCTACTGAGGATGGCGATGTGGCATGGTCCATATGAGATTGGATTTCAACTATCCCTGGGTCTTGGAGAGTAGTATCTATGTCGATTGAAACCTTGTCTACTTCAAAAATGGGGGATGCCATCTTGCATTGTGTTTCCTCTGCATCTAAATCAAGAATGAGATGAGGAGCTGGAGGTTGGAAACTCTTCTTGGACCTTGACCTGGTAATTCGACTAGCAATAGAAAGCTCAACCCCGGAGTCGAGTTTCTCTTCTTTAATCCTTGTCTCCCTTTTTCCTGCATCAAAAATAAGAATGTTAGTTAAAACAGAAGTTTTACTTGCGATACTCCTCTTCCCAATTTTGCTTCTTGAATTGGTTGCTCATGTCGGATGGAATAGGCAACTCCTAAGCTAGCTTTTTGTCCTGAAAATTACATTGAATGTGCATGCCTGAACACTATCCCCCATCTTTTTGCTCCAATCCACTTCTGGAAGAGGTTCATCATGTACCCACTTCATAAACTCAGAATCAAGTATGTCTTCATCATCAGTGGTGACATCTAAGGTATCCATTGGCAATCTCATGTCATGAATTTGTTTCAAAGTGAATTTGGACCAACTCCTTTTTCTTACTTCAAATTCATCCTGGCAACCCTCCCAATAATCCTCTAACTGAAAAACATGTTGATCAGGCACCATGTTCTTCACATACTGAGAAATGAAACCCTTACTATCAAAATCATCCCTTTTCACAAAGGTCTTCAAATGAAACCTTTTAAATTCTAGCTCAAGATTCAGTGCATCGGAAATAGACCTACAACTATAATGGCCTAAATCAATGGGAAAAATCCCACTTGTGTCTGAGTCTTCACTATAATCCTTTGCGACATAGGCAAGATGCCTAGAAATTTTGATCAAAATGCAGGAGTTTGAAACATACCTAGTTAGCCTAAAGGGTTCACCTTTAAATCCTCCAACCCTCAGGTAAGTGAAGTGACTGAACTATATAAAGAAATTGTCATAGATGTTAACAAGTTCAACAACTTTTGCAGACATTCTTCTATGCAAGTTACCTTGTAATTCATAGGTTAGCCTTTGAGCAAAAATATCATTCCAATAGAGATAATCATCAACATGCCCTTTCAAAGTCAGATTAGGATGATACTCATAAATTTTCATGCCTTGAACGAATTTTACATGAGACAATCTAGACCATTCTCTCACACAGACAAGCATATATAATAGATAGGAAGACATATAAAAAATTAGGCATCCCAAGATAATTACTCAAACCTTCGTGTAACCTTTCTACGATGACAGTTCCTTAGCCAATGAACCGACTTCTATCCAGAGTGATCTAGATGAAGAAATACATCCAGTCCTCACAGTAAAAAGAGTGGGAATTACCCTTTACCCTGCTCAACAATATTACCAACTCTCGGATTGCAGGAATTAAATGTTCATGAGTTAGAGGTCTCGGTAGCCTTGAGCCTCCTTTTTGGAATCTTAGGAGCCAATTCCATGCAATAACAGTTCTATAATACTGCTTTTTCCACATAGGATTTACCAATGGTCCAATCTTCATAGGGTTCACGATGTGGAATACCCACAGCTACTATTACTGTCTATCTATCAATGGATAACAACACTTCACCATCATTTTTCCTTATGCATCTATTGCCCTTGTCATAATGATTCATACATTCTAAGACTAACTCAGGGCAAGGGAGAGTTGTGGGAAATGTGACTGCTTCTATTAATCCGCTTTATGCTACATCTCTCATCATAGGGTCTATAGTTGAATTCCTTACTCTTTCTAGAAAAATACCTAAATCCAGTTGGACTATCATTGTATCACCTAATTCTGATAAAGAGCTTACAAGGGAAGATGATCTCATCAATTTGGGCAAAATAGGCCTCATTTTTAGTTCATGATTTTCCCAAATTAACCTTAGGCAAAGAAGGAAAGTGGGAACAGAAGCAAGTAGCTAACAGAACACCCAGATCTTTAAAACAAACTGCAACAATTTAAAAAGTTGTTAAACATACCTTCCTCTATCCTCTATAAACCTCTATCACAACCTATTTCTCCCACTCCAAAAACTCCTTCTCAAAATGTTTTCAAGAAAATAATAATCCCGACATGACAACTACTCAATTTTAAAGCCAAGAAAATCTTACCTATCATTACCAAAAGCTGCCTTCATTACTCCTCGTTCATGTGACCTTACTTTAAAATTATTGTGTTGTAGCATGATTTAAATGCTAAGTCACTTCACTTCTGACACAATGGGTCCTCACACATACTTTCTATCAATGGCAAATTTCAAATCATTGAAGAAAGAATATTCCTTCCCTCGGTGGTCATTTATCATGTCCTAAAAATTTGCGTCGTCATCTCATGGCAAGTCACATGTCCTCCAAGAAACCTATACATCCAACCCTGAACTTTGTGAAACAATCACGACACAACACTAACATGACAAATCTTGAACCTTGAACCTTGAACCAAAAAGGTTTAGGTTCAAAGTTCAAAGAATGCAAAATGCCGACAAGGACTAGCAAAACTTAAAACTCCATGGGAGGAAAAACATTCAAAACGATGCATGTTGAACTTTGAACCTTGAACCAAAAAGGTTCAAGTTCAAGGTTCAAGTTCAACGCAGTGAAACTTAACAATGACCGAGTTATATGAGGAAAATTTAAGCAAACAACTTGACCGATGAATTAGATAGCATTACTTCAAACAAGGACACATATGGAATGGAAATTTTCATATGGGCCCAACAAACACAAAAGTGTCTCACTGACTACAACCTTGTGTTGAGATAAAACAATAATGGTGAACTCACAAAATGCATTTCCAATGCCAAAAAGAGTTTCGGTTATAGCTTTGTTTTGTACCAATTCATAAACACTGAACCCTTTTCCCAGTATCTCCTTTCCTCTAAGAATCCTTTACAAACCATGTACTAATCATTGCATGATATAACTTTTGCATACAAATGACCTAAATACATATCCTTCGCATCATATTATTCTACTTCCTTATCCTATATCATAATGACCTAATAAACTGACTTATATACCCTTTACAAACAATATGCCTTATGTCAACTTATAATACATTACAAGAGATATTCAATGTCAGCCCTATACAATAATTACAAAATGATTTTACAAATAAAACCTTTTGGATCCCAAACTGATGTCAGCTTCACTGAAGTGCTAGATGCCGGTGTCAATGCCTATGCTAGTGATGACCCAAATTACTCTAATGTCGTTATCTATCGGTGTATGCCTCCAATGTCGGTATATGCCTTCTATAGAATCTTGTTGCCATCAATGACAACATATGAATCCAATGAGTGTCAATTTCCAACAATCGCACTTGTTACAAGCTAGGGTTGTCGTTGCACCAAAAGATCGACCTATTAATGCCTGATACAACCACTAGACTTATAGAATCCATAGGAGGCTGTTAAACCATTTAATGAATACCTACGAGGGACATTGGCCTACTACCAATAATCCCCCTTCTAGCATCACTCGTCATAGCCTACATGATTTAAACCTGTGACCAAGCTCTGATACCACTTGTTATAAGCTAGGGTTGTCATTGCACCAAAAGCTCGACCTGTCAATGGCTGATACAACCACTGGACTTATAGAATCCGCATGAGGCTGTTAAACCATGTCCTGAATCCCTACGAGAGATGCTAGCCAACTACCAACATTAACCAATGTTAGGATTTGGAAAGGTTGAGACACATTAATCCCAACAAAATATTTACACCATTACAATCTCCAAATATAGTTGGATAGTGAAATGAACAAGTGTTAGCTAGTATACAAAATAAATAAATTTGGTACTTAAAAATTATAATTATTAAACCTATGCAAAGTTACATCGAACAAGGTGTCTAGATCCATAACATTTTCTATTATACCTTACAACTATGTAATGTAGTATGTGTGTTGGTATTTTGGTATGGTTTTGTCATTGATGTCAACACATACTAAATACACCTACTTTCGAGATCTAGCAACATTCACCGGCAATGAGTAAATTGTTCAAAATAGTCATCGGTATATGGTTAGCCAGCAGGATATAATGTTCACTGGTACCTGCATTGACATGGAAGACACCTGGTAATGTCAAAGACATCATGTGGACACTTTTCTTTGAAGTAATAATCATTGGTATATTCTTATTTGCATATTTGCTTTTACCGGTAAATAGGTCCAGGTTATCTAGGGTTACACCAGCAGGTTTATCCTTTCCAGATCAGCATGGCATGCTATGGAGATGATTTATTATTGTTGTAAATGCATTAAGCCGACATGTTCAATCGGTTATTGCATCGGATATTATATTATTTGTAAAATGTTTTTATTGTAATATCTTGTAGAGCCGACCTACTAAAATTGGTCTTAGGGTATGGTATAAATGTAAGATCTTATTTGTAAGATCAAGTGTGGAATGTGAAAAATATTTAAGGAAGGGTATATGTGAGATCAAGCAGAGATATACACGAAGACATCATTTGAAGGTGAAATTAGGTTTTTGTAGAAGCATATCAGCATTACATCGGTACTGAATCCAGCATATGAAGATGCTATTTTGTACAGTACATTCTCATTGGATTTAACCATCCAACTATAGTCAGTGTGACTTCCATTTGTGTTTGAGTAGTGAGCTCTAGGCTATTGGCCTTTTTGCATATCCAGACCCCTCTTTTTACACTTACTATCTATAGTAGTAACATCCAATTGTGAGTAAGGTTTCCCACTATGGTTTTGCCCCTTACAAGGTTTCCACATACAAATATTTGTGTCATGTGTTGTGGATGACTTTATGTTTATGTTTCATGCATTAATTCTTATCGGTATACCAATTTTCTGCTAACACTGTTTACCGACATACTTAACTGTCTTACTGGTACTAAGCACTAAGTTGGTTAATAAGATTTTGGTTTGAATTTATTAGACAACTAATTCATCCCTCCCCCTCTCAGTTGTCCCCGGGACCTACAATTGGTATCAGAGCCTAGTCCTCTTTTTGCAGAAGTTTAACAACTTGAGGAGATCCAATGTCTACTAATTATTTTAGAAAGGATAGTCCTAAATTTGATGGAACCAACTATGGAATATGGAAAATCATAATGGAGACACATCTGAATTGCATTGGTAAGGACATCTGGGAAGTTACTAAGAATGGTTATACTACTGCTATAGCTAGTCAGCTTGCTTCTATTACTTTAGCTAAAGATGAAGAAAATGATTGCAAAGCAAGAGAAGCACTTTTGAGCACATTATCAGATCAACAAATCATGGGGTTATCAGATAGATCTATTGCAAAAGCTATTTGGGATCATTTGGAAACACTGAATGAAGGGGATTCCACAGTCAAAATTGCAAAACTTGAAAGCTTCCGAGTCAGGTATGAACATCTGAAAATGGAAGAAGATGAAAGAATTTTTGCTTTTATGGAAAGAGTAAATGAAATTGTTTTAGGTATCAAATGTTGTGGAGGAACCTTGAGTGAAGATGAGACTGTTTCAAAAATCTTAAGAGGTTTGCGACCGACATATAAAATGAAGGTTACTACTATTAATGAGTTGAGAACAATGCCTAATACATCAGTAACTGGGGATACATTGATTGTAAAACTTTCAGCTTTTGAAATTGAGGAATTTGGTCCTATTGCTACTATAAAAACTGATTTGGCCTTCAAAGCATCAACATCATCTGCTCCATCTTTTGATAAGTTAGATTGAAGAGCCTTTTATGCAAGAGAACTTGAAGAAACTAGGAAGGAGAATGAAGAGCTTGAAGAACTTGAAGCACTATTTGCAAGAAAAATGTCAAAAGGTCCAATTGGAAGTAAGTATGAAGGTAAAACACCCTTTAAATGTTTCTGTATGTGGGAAAAGTGGGTGAATAAAACTTAATATGTGAAAATATTTCAAAATACTAGTCCACACACACACACAAGACTTCTTGGTGCAAGATATGGAGTAACATAGTATTACTCAGCTTCCCAAGGAGGGTCCCAAATGTTTTTTGCTCTTAGATTACTGAGCAAAATGGTTTAGGAATGGCAAATATGAGAACAAGAGATGCTTTTGATTGATTTTAGTATGAGATGTGTTGTAAGCTATATATGATGCTAAAATGCAATAAACTAAATGATAAGATGACAAAATTAGTATGAATAATATCCTAGCATGATATGTTTAATCTATGATTGAGCTAAAATGATAAAGAACTTATTCTAAACATGCATATTAGTCTAATTCCTGATCTAAAAAGAGGCTAAATGATGAGCATATATGAAATGAAAGCTTGAAAGAATTTGAGCATAAGTGTGATGCTTCAAATTTGAAAGATGATTGTTAAAAATGGAAGAATGAGAGCTCTATTTATAGCACAAACAGGGCAATGGATGGTCAGGATTGAAAGGTTTAATCAAGGGCCAAGTTTGAAAGTTGGGGATCCATGTGCACAATTGGTACCAATGAAATGGTGACAAGTGTCAACATAGGATTGTGTTGAGAGAAGAGGTTGGAGGCATTAAAGGCCTGAGAAGACCTCATGGTTATCTAAAGGCTAAGGGTCAAGTCTAAGTTAGGATTACCCACTGGATTAAGAGCTAATCCAAGGATAAACCTTTGTGCAAATTATTAAGAGATAATCATGGTCAAAGCATTAAAGGCCTAATGAGACCTTTGGGTTGGGTAGAGGTTGAGTCAAAACAAATGTTTTAACCATGTGGGAGAGTTTGAATTAACCATTAATGGTTATTGGAGACTTTGGGGATTAAGTGGTTGAAGGTTGGAAGCCTTCAATGGTTTTCAAAGACTTTAAGGGTTTTGGTGGTTGAAGGTTGAAAATCTTTAATGGTTATCAAAGACTTTAAGGTTTTTGAGAAGTGACTTCCCTTTGCTTAGGGATGTGACAAAGTTTAGAGGAGGGTTAGGTTAATTAGAAGCGATTAGAAGATTCTAGAAGGGATTAGGAAGGGGTTTGGGATTTTGCAAGTGGATGGGGGGGATAATAGGATTTAATTGAAATAATTTAATTCAATCAATTTGGTTGTAATTAAATAAATTTGATTTATTCAATTTAGGATAACTATTTAATTAAATTTGAATTTAATTAAAAGTGGATAGGGGGGATTTAATTGAATAAAATGATTTATTCATTAAATGGTATGGTGAATTTTATTTAAATAAATTGAGTAATTTACTTAATTGAATAGAAGAATGTGGATAGTTTAATTAAATTGGATTTAATTAAATAGGGAAATGAACATAAAATATTCATTTAGGAATATGGTCATTTTTATACGTCTACATTTTGCCCCTCTTTGAAGTGACGTGTGTGCACATGTTATTTCAAAGAAAATGATGCCTTATCATGATTTATGATCAAACGCAATTTTTGTGTCGCTCTTTTGATTTGCCAGTCGTGCCCCAGATTTGATGTGATGCCCCAGATTCGATATCTGATGGTGATGCCCCCTCGGGAGATGAATCAATATTTTTGTTGAAAATTTTTTATTTTAATTTGATGAAGTTCGTATGATGTGTATGATTTTGTGCATGTAAAAAGTGTGCAGATTAATTCATCTCTCAATAAGTTACAATTGTTCTGGTATATGGGAGACCGCAACCATATTACAGGTCCATACGGCTAACCCTAATTTCATTTTCCTCCTATAAAAAGGGAAAAGGGTTTGATTTAAAGTCATTTGTGCTTTGTTGACTTTGAAGAAAGAGAATTTGCTCTAGAGAGAAAATGTCAATTCCCTATCACAGACATCATTTTGAGCGCGTTCGGAGATACTGGAGACCTGTAGTGCGTGGACCACCAGTAAGTCAACATTTTTGACCCCTTTTGGATTTTTTATTTTGTAATTTTTAAGCATTTTTTGATTTTCAAAGTTTGGGTCCAACGTTTTAGCGCGTTTAGGGTCTGTTATAGCGCATACAAAGTGTGAAGTAGCACGTCAACTTTAAATTTAGGGGTCGCGTTCAAAAAATGTAGGCTAGCGCATAAAACTTTTAGGTTAGCACATGCATGAAAAATAGCGCATATAAAGTGTTGGGTAGCGCGTCGCGTCAACAGGGTAGCGCGTAGTGTGACCTAGCACATAGGGGCTGCCGAGGTTCGCATAGGGAAGGGGGTTTAGTGCGTAGGACTAACCTAGTGCATAGGGCTAAAAGGGTAGCGCTTAGGAAGGGTAGCGCTTAGTGCGTAGGCAGAGTCTAGCGCATGGGGTAGGTTAGATAGTGCATTGGGTGAAAATTTTAGCACGTAGAGTGGATCTAGCACATAGGTTAGATAGAATAGTGCGTAGGAGAGGCAGCCTAGCGCATGGGGGTGATTTAGCGCATTGAAGATCTGTTTTAGCCCATCTAAAAAATTTTGCAGTTTTTGGCTGAGTTGAAAATTTGTTTTGTTGGCCTAGGTATCATGTTTTGATGAATTTATCTAAGATGAGTATTTGTATAACTTGTTTTAATTTGTGAGTTTTCAAGTTATGTATAGATATCAACATGTTTTGTTAATCAGAAAATGATGTATTTGCATGTTCTATTTCAAATTCAATGTGTATGAAAGCCTGAGTTGTATTACAAGCCGATATGGGTTGGAAACTTGAGTTGTTTTTTAAACTGATATGGGTGGGAAACTTGAGTTGTTTTAAAAGTTTATGTGAATTTGGTACTTGAGTTGTTTTACAAGTTTTGATATGGTTTTTGAAAACTTGAGTTGTTTTACAAGTTGATGTGAAATGATAGGATTTTGAACTTTGATTGTAGATGAACAAATTGTTTCATGTTGTTGATGTAAGTTTGATTTTGATATCTTTGTGTTGATGTGGAAACTGATATTGGATATGTTTGGTTTGTTGAGAGGACTGATTAGGTGTTGTTTAGTTGAGGGAGAGATTCCCGAGACCGTGGACGTTGATACCATGATTGTCATAGGTAGATTTGGACATTATAGAGATGTGGATTGACCTCTCTTCTGGATATGCCTCGATTCACTGTGAACTGGGGGCTTTTGACAGCTTTGGCAAAGAGGTGGCATAGTGACACGAGCACCTTTCATTTTGCCACTGGAGAGATGACAGTGACACTGGAGGATTGCTACCGGATTTTACGGATTCCTATGGTAGGGGCACCGCTACCATACGAGTAGTCAGAGGAGGGCGGCATAGAGGCACTGCGCTGCATATTTCATGATGATACTGTCTGTGAATATGAGATCCCCTGGTAGGAGTTTTTGGATCTAGACTACGCACCACTACCTTTTGTACTAGCAGGATTTATTAAGGGATTCCTTTGTCTTAATCGCAGGTCAAAGGGATTTTCAGTGGGATGGGGGCTAGTTTTGGAGCAGATGGTGATGCAGGGGTGGAGATTTTCATGGGGGTCAGCGATGCTAGCTCATCTTTATAAGAGTCTGCATGAGGTAGTATACCTTGGGTATGACAGTTTGTCAGCTAGCGTGACCCTATTATAGGTATGGTGCTGGGAGCACATTCCAGCAGCGAGGCCACTGGTAGATAGGGATAGGCCCGTAGGTGCTGCATATGCCTACAGATATAGAGATCTAGTTGTCCAGTGTAAGCTAGGAAAACTAGAGCATTGGAGGAGGGTTTTTGATGATATCGATACGGTCACCTGGAGACCGTATATAGGCTATGAGGTATGGGCAGAGGATGGGCTAGAGATGCCTTTCTTATTTATGACGAGGTATCTAATTGGGAGGACCCCGTTCATCATTGAGCGGTTTGTGGTGACCCGAGTTTTGCGGTAGTTCGGGCGCCAGTAGGGGATTCCTCAGGGAGCATGTTTGTATGCACGGCGACAGCAGGATGTTGTGGATTGGGGGCCCACTATTGATAGTGCGGTGGCTATAGAGGAGTTTACGGGGTTGGCTGGATAGATCTGGGACTATGCCCCAGAGATTCAAGATGCAGGGATGACAAATGAGTTCGCCCGTTTCTTTGCTGCGCGGATAGTGGCGAGGATCTCAGATCTGGAGGAGATGAGGCAAGCGTTTGACTCGGATGGGGAGGAGGGAGATGAGGAAGATGATGGAGATTAGGGGGAGGATGGAGGAGGTAGAGGAGCCAGAGGGAGGCGAAGAGGTAGAGGTGTGGAGAGAGCAGTACGGTAGGGGAGGATTGAGAGGGGGAGAGGAGGATTGGCTATCGGAGCCGGGAGAGAGGGGAGAGTCACGGAGGTGCTAGCTGCAGTGGGTGGTGAGGAGGAGCTGAGTAGACAGGACCCTCCTAGAGATCCAGGGGCGAGTGTATCTGGAGCGAGATAGGACCCTCTTGGAGATCTAGGGGCAGGCGCATCTGGAGTGAGACCATCTCCATCAAGGGATAGTCATACTTGAGAGACATGGTCTCTATTGTATTTTTGAGCATTGTATGCATTGTATTGGACACAGTTTTGACATATTTTGTAGATTTGGATCATTTTTGAGATATATATATGGATGGCACCATTTTTGATCATGTGATGTGTATATGGATGCATGTTTATGTGAGCTACTTCCTTTTTCATATGATGATGTAATGTTTACATAGATGATGTAATGTATGATGTAGGATGTATGCTTTTATATGTTGTTAGATGTATCTTGAAAATGAGATATATGTTTTGATATGCAACTAATTGTAATATGATATGATGGAAAATGATGTAATAATGATGCAAAATGATATGTAATGAATGATGTAAGAATGATACGCAACTAATTGTAAAATGATATGCAACTAATTGTTTTTGGAGCATCTCTCATTCTCTATTTGCCATCCGATATAACCATTTGTTTGCTTTCTTTGTAAATATCATCATGGAGCATTTATTGATTTTTGGATATGTTAAAAATTTATACAAGCATAATGGTAAATTTGAACCATAATGACCTGAGTAAAATTTACATGATATTTGATTTTGCAAAATAGCACAAGCGTTAAGGTATAATTGAACCAGGATGACTTGAGTGCGTATTGCGTAAACAGGCAAGAGTAGATCATTTATATGCATGAAATGGAATCAGGCCTTCAGTGATATATAATGTATCATGTCTCGAGGCAAATATTCACACAGTATAAGGGATCGCCTCCCAAATAGAAGACTAAGAAAAATATTGGAGTTTCCTCATGATCTCTAGCTTTGAAGCTTTTTATGAGATAAGGAGGAGATGCCAACAATTTAAAAAGTTCAAAATGCAAAATAATCAAGACTTTTATGCGATAATGCAACATTTAGTACTTCAGAAAATCATCCATCCTTGAAATTTTTGTGAATTGTTTTTGTTTTGTTTTGGCGATGAAGTGTAGGTTTGTTTGTTGGATGTCATGCGTCTGAGTTTTGCAATAGTTGGAATGTCTTGAATGTTTGCAAGTGTGTGAACAATTCAATGCCCCTAGCTAAGTGTACCGCTGGATATGATTATGTACAGTGATTTCCAAGCCATGGTGGAATGCGGTAAGAGAATAGATACAGATGGATAACCCAAGATAGTGACTACGCTAAGTATGTCCCAAAGGGATATATGCTAAGTGTCGGGCAATGGTTGATAGTGTTTTGATGGATAAAATGGCATGGATATAGATAAAGGAGCCGTTCTTTCACAAGGGCGCCTGTTTACTAGGTTTTCACCATTTGTTTTTATTGTACTTTGTATTTTTGCTTTTTCTAGATTTTTTTGATTTTTTTGTTTGTTTTTGGCTTTTTCCGTGCACTAGGCTACCTTAAGTATAGTACTTCTTTAGATGAATGCTGTTAGTTGGATCATCGAGCACATCTCCCTCAGAATTTGTTAGCTGATAGGCACCTAATCCATAGACTGATATGATGACATAGGGACCCAACCAGTTTGGTTCAAATTTCCCTTTCTTTTCTCTATCTTGCTGATTTCTTGGATTTTCTTTGAGGACTAGATCACCAACCTTGAAGTTGTAGGGAATGACCTTGTGATTGTAGCTCTTGCACATGCGTTGCTAATATGTTTTGAGATGAGTATAAGCATGTTGGCATCTTTCATCTAATAGTTCCAGTTCTTGCAGTCGGTTAACTTGATACTCTTCATCGGGGATTAAACCTTTCAAAGAGACTCTAAGAGATGGAATTTCTACCTCCAAGGGTAAAATAGCCTTTGATCCATATACCAATGAATATGGTGTTGCTCCTGTAGGTGTGCAGATGCTAGTCCTATATGCCCAAAGTGCTGGATTGAGTTGTATGTGCCAATCTTTGCCTGCATCATTCACTGTTTTCTTGAGGATTTTTAGGATTGTCTTGTTAGATGCTTTTGCTTGACCATTTCCCTATGGGTAATATGGTGTAGAAAACCGATGTTGGATTTTGAATTTTTCACATAGTTCCTATACATCTTGGTTTTTGAAAGGTCATCCATTATTTGTGACGATTGAACTTGGAATACCATATCTGCAGATCAGATAATTTAGGATAAAAGAGGTAATTTGTTTCCCGGTCACTATGGTCATGGGAACTGCTTCTATCCATTTGGTAAAATATTCTGTTGCAGTTAGAATGAACTTGTGTCCATTTGAAGATGAAGGATGTATTTTGCCAACTAGGTCTAGTCCCCACTGACAAAAGGGCCAGGAGGTTGTAAATGGTTGCAGTTCCTGTGCTAGTGCATGTATCAGATTGCCATGGATTTGGCATTTAGGACATTTCTTGGCGAAATGATATGAGTCTTTCTCCATTGTAGGCCAGTAGTATCCCATTCGTAGAAGCTTTTTAGGAAGAGTAGTTCCACTTGAATGTGTGCCACAAATACCTTCGTGAAGCTCGTGTAAAGCAGAATCAGAATCATTACGATCAAGACAACGAAGAAGAGTACCATCTAGACCTCGACGATATAAGGTATCAGCGGTAAGGGTGTAACGGGCAGCTTGTCGGATAAAGTTACATTTTTGGTTACGGGATTGGTCAATGGGTAAGATATTATGCTTGAGGTAGTCATATATTGGTCCATATAATGGAGAATCTGAACCAATCAAGGCATATATAACCTAGGATTCAGAGTGGTCATAAGTGGGAGAGAACAGTTGCTCTACTAGGAATTCATAACGATGCTGTTGTTCTGGAATTTGTAGTAATGAAGCGATTGTAGCCATTGCATTGGCTACTTTGTTGTTCAACCTTGGTATTTGCTCGAAGGTGATGTGTAGAAAATACTGTTTGAAGTCATCCACCATGCGTTTGTAGGGTAATAGCTTGTCATCCTTTGTTTGATAGTTGTTGTTGATTTGATTGATGACCAGTTGTGAGTCTCCATAGACTTTTAACTCTGTGATTTTCCATTCGACAGCCATTTTGATGCCTATGACCAATGCTTCATATTCAGCCACATTATTTGTACATGGAAACATAAGTCTATATGATCGTGGCATAGTGTGTCCTTCAAGAGTGATGAATAGAATGCTGGCCCCTGAACCATGTTGTGTATAGGATCCATCAAAGTATAGGGTCCATTGTTTGGAAGAAAGAGCAAGAACGTCCCTGTCTGGAAATTCGATCTCCATGGTTTATTTTTCTGGTAACAGTGCTTCAGCCAGCTGATCTACAATTGCTTGTCCTTTGATGGATCGTCTTTCTGTGTAGTGGATGTCAAATTCACTAAGAATCATAACCCATTTAGCCAATCGGCCTGTGAGAGCTACCTTGCTGAGTAAATATTTGAGTGGATCAATCTTTGCCACTAGCTTTATAGTGTGTGCTAGCATATAATGTCAGAACTTCTGAGATGCAAAGACCACTGTTAGGCAAGCCTTTTCAATGAATGTATAGTTGAGTTCATAGCCATTCAATGTTCTACTGATGTAATATATGGCGCATTCCTTTCTGTGTTGATCTTCTTATGCCAATAGTGCCCCTAGTGAAATATTTGTTGTTGAGATATATAGTATAAGAGGCTTTCCTGCAACTAGTGGTATTAGAACCGGTGGATTCATCATGTACTATTTAATTTGGTAAAAATATTCTGCACACTTAGTCTCCCATCTGAACGGTACATTTTTGTGTTGCAAGTGATTAAATGGTAGACTTTTATCTGCTAGTTGAGCGATGAATCACCTAATTGATTGAAGTCATCCTTGTAGAGATCTAAGTTGACTGATATTCTTTGGTGGTGGCATGTCCATAATGGCTTGTACCTTTGCTGGATCAACTTCAATACCTTTAGCTGAGACTATGTAGCCTAGTAACTTGCCTGATGTAACCCCGAAGACACACTTCTTAGGGTTGAGTTGGACTTAAAATTTCTGCAATCAATCAAAGATCTTTGTTAGGATGCCAAGATGTTCAGCTCTGGTGAAGGATTTAGCTAGTAAATCATCCACATAGTCTTCCATAAATGTGTGCATCATATCATGAAATATTGTTGTCATTGCTCTTTGATAAGTGGCTCCTGCATTCTTTAAGCCAAAAGGCATAACATTCCAATAGTATGTTCCCCAAGGATAGGTGAATGCTATTTTGTCTTGATCTTTAGGAGCTATTTTGATTTGATTATAGCCTGAGAAACCATCCATTAATGAGAGCATTGCGTGGCCTGCTGTGAGATCTACAATTATATCAATACTTGGCAGACGAAAGTCATCTTTTAGACAAGCTTTGTTGACATCCTTGAAGTCAGTGCATATTCTGATACTACCATCTGGTTTTGACACTGGAACAATGTTGGAAATCCATTCTGCATAGTCAATGGGTCGAATGAATCCAACATCTAATAATTGCTTCAATTCAGTTTTGACCATGAGTGCCACCTGTGGATTCATCTTTCGTAGCTTTTGCTTGACTGGTTTGACTCCTGTAGAAATGGACAAGTGATGCATGATTAAGTGTGGATCAACTCCAGGCATATCAGCATATGACCAGACAAAGTTAATTTACTGTCCTTTAAAGAAGATGATGAATGCCGATCTTTCCTCCTCTGTCAGAGATTCTGCAAGGTGAATGTTTCTGGCTGCTTCTGTGGTACAAATGTTGATTGATTGAGTGGGCTCAATCAATATGGGTGATCACTCATGAAAATGTTCAGGAAGAGTGTCAAGTCTCCCATCGTTAGGTGCCTTAAAAAGGTTTTCACCCTTAGATGCGTCCTTTATTTTTACTTTTTTGAGATCTAGAGCTACCATTAACTGGTTTTTAGCATCAGATTCTTTATTTGATTCATTTTTGTGACTGAGAGACTTGGCACTCCCTGATAGACAGACATCATTATTTTGTTCATTGGTAGAGCCTATTTCGGGATTTACGGTACATAGGTAATGGATAATAGATTCATCATCTGGAAAAATTGGTATATCATGGGTTTCAGGTTCATTCTAGTTGATGAGATCAGGGAAGACAAGTGGTAAGGAATCGTTGGGTGGATCAAGTTCGTCTACCGTAAGTGTTAGGATAGAGTTGTCATCGTGATGGGTCTTGGTTTTAAAGAAGTCCAGGGTTTCATCGAGGCCTTCGATGGTATCATCTTCTACATAGACTTGTTCGTAATATTTCTGTTCGCTTTCCTGAACATCATAGATATGTTGTGGTCCAAATTCAAGGGGTCTATCTTCTGTGTTATGTTCTTCTTGAGAAATGGATATGAAATCAGTATCATCTGGGATATTTGTAGTAGTATCAGAGCAGATACCCCATTCATATTCATTGGAATCTATCTCATAGGCATCATCCCAAAGTCTATCTGTGCTGCAAACAGGTATGTTGTATGGTGAAAACAAATCTTTGATGATGGATACTTATTTGATATTTTGTGTTGATTCTATATCCGATCCATCTTCCACGGTCTAGATTTGTTCATAGATTGTGCTTCCTCGGGAAGGAATGACAGTTTCTTGTGATGACATGATTTGTTCTTGAGCCATTGGTGTGTGAATATGAGCCACTGCTATAGATATGGCCTTCTTATGATTTAAAAGCTTTCCCTAATGCAACTTCTGATCCTGTCATTCTCGTGTCTTGCAGATTATTTCTGCTGATTCAAAGAGTGCTTCCTGCCAAGATTCTTCCTTGTACTTCTTCTTTTCCTTCCATTGAGGTTTTGCATTTGTGTGTGGCAGTCATTTCAATAGGAAGGTGAATTTAGAACCTAATCCTATTTTATTTCTACTAGGTTGTGAAGGAAGATCTATAGGTTCAGTGACTCCTTCTTTGCGTTTCCCGATAGGTCCTTTACCAGCATATCCCATTTGCTTCATGATTAAGTAGCCTTTTCCATATAGGTGCATTGGTAGAACAATGTCCAGAGCGGCTGCTCTGTTAGCTTCTTCTTCATCTTTGTATAGCCATCTAAGAACTTCCTTATCTTCTGATTCATGTGCTAGAGTACCCAATTGGATGAAGGTACCATCAAATTTAGTGATGGGCTGAGTTGCCAGATGTGTTGATATAGTAGGTAAAGCATGCGATCTAGGTGATGTTGGCAATCTGGTCAAACATAAAGGCTCCAGAGAATATTCTCCCATTCCCTGGTCTTTGATGTGAATTTTCTGTTTGAAGTCTCCCCATAAGGAGTTGGATTTTGCTATTGGTGGATCGGATGTTGAAGACCACTGCTTTTCTCTGTTATGAGGAACCAAACTATCTTGGTTTGCCCCCATTGTGTTGCAATGTTGAAATGGATTGTGATCAGCTGATATGGAGATTTCTTGTCCATCATAAGGAAACTTGACACACTAGTGATATGTAGAAGGTACTGCTTGCATTTCATGTATCCAGGGTCATCCTAATAAGATATTGTAGGTGAGATAAATATCTAAGACCTGATATATAGTATCCTTTTGCACTGGTCCTACTTGAATGGGTAATATTACTGTTCCTTTAGAGGACCTTTCCTCATCATCATATGCTTTTATGGTAATCTTTTTACAAGGATCAATAGATTCTTTTGAGAATCCTAGTACATGGATAAGCTTTAAAGTACATATATTAAGTCTGGCTCCTCCATCTATTAAGACTCTTTTTACTCGGTGTTTGCAAACAATGACTTCAATATGTAGAGGAGTATTATGCGGATGACTCAATGAAGTATTGTCATGTTCTGAGAAGGTGAGGTTATGAGATTTTGTCATATGGGTGACCATGGCTTGAAATCTATCTGTATCCAAATTTTGAGGTACATTCATTTCCAATAGTGCTTGCTCCAATATGTCTTTGTGTTTTGGGGATAGTTTCAACAATTCCAAGATAGATATTTGAGCTGGAGTCTTGCGTAGTTGGTTAACCAAGTCGTATTGGATTTTTGGTGTGGCAGCGGGAGATGCAATATGTCCCTTCAAGACATATTTCTGAGTCCGGGTTGTTACATTGATAGATTCATGATCATGCCGATCTCGAATGGTTATGACATTGACTTGATGGTCTTCAGCTGATATGTGATTGATTGTGTTGTTGTAGATGTGATTAATACGAGCTCCGCGTGTATCATTTGAAGTTGATGCACCATCTTTGTTGTAATTTGGGAGAGGATTTTTGAAGGCTTCGTGATCATTATTTATTTTGAGTCCATCAACCATTAAGTCACCTTGCTCAATCATGTCCTCGACTATGTGTTTCAATCTCATGCACTCGTTTGTTCTATGACCCTTGTTGTGATGGAAATCACAATAGTGTGAATCATTCCACCAAGGTGGTTTGATTAGGGGTTCATAATTGTTGATTGGAGGTAAAGAAAGAATCTTGTTTGCGAACAGTTCTCTGAATGCGGATTCTAATGATTGGCCCAGTGGTGTGAAGATACGCTTTTGGAAATTGTTCGTGTTGTTGCGTGAATTGTTGTTAGGCCCTGGATTCAGCTTTTTGCTTTGATTATCATTGGCGTTGTTGGTGTTGAGTTGTCCTTGAGTATTGTTTGGTGCGTATGTGTTAGCACTGGGAGTAGCATTTTTAGGATTTTTTGCATTTTGAGTATTTCCTGATAATGCAAGTACTGGTTGTTTAGATTTGGGATCATATGATTCATTGTTGCCTTCATTTTTGGTTCGAGTCCAAAATTGAGATTTGTCAAGATTGGTGTTGTTTTGGTTATTGTAGTTTGATGAGTTCATTCCTTCCTTGTAGAACTTGAATGTTCCCTTTTTGACACAAGCTTCCTCTACTTGAATGCCATTTTCAATCAATTTGGCGAAAGATGGTATGCATTGAAGTTTGAGTCTGTAACTCATTTTGCCATTTAAGTTATCAATGAAGATTTCCATTTTTTCTTTTTTAGGAATATCTCGAGGATATCTTGATACCATGCGTCGCCAACGCTGAAGGAATAACATGAATGTTTCGTTGTTCTTTTGTTTGGTGTTGTAAACATTGAGCATGGTTATGGCATGTTGGATGTTGTAAGAATAGTGGGTAATGAATTTGTTAACCAATTCGTCAAATGATCTGACAGGTGGTGTAATCTTGGATAACCATTCCATTGTTTGTCCCCCCAGGCTTCTTGGGAATAACCTCATTAGATAAGTGTCATCATGAGAAAATTCAAGACTCATGGTGCAAAATTCTCGAACATGATCCTGAGGATCACTTTTCCCATCATATTTATCAAATTTGGGAACGTTTGAGTTTGGAGGAAAAGGTACCATGTGTAATCTTCTGTCAAATGGATAAGGACAGATTTCATTTATAGAGTACCGCAGTGTTGTCCCTTGTTGTATATCTTGTATTTGTCTTTGCAACATTTGCATTTGTTGAGCAAGAGCAACCAAGGGCGCATTATCTCGCCGAGGGATGAATTCTTCCCTTGTATTTGTTCTTAACTGAAAAGGTGTAGTAAACGGTATGTGTTGTTCTAGAGTTTCAAGTTCAAGTATATGCATTTCTGGTATATGTTGCTCTGGAATATGTTGCTCAGGTATGCGAGTTTCTTCTTCTCTTTGTTGTTCTTGATATGTATATTGTTGAGACCCAGTTTGAAAGATGTTTGCGTCGAAATCTTCAGGAATTTTAACGCCTTTACTCGTAAGCATGAGTAGATATTTTTCTTTGTCATTTTCCATGAGTTTTTCGATGAGTTTTTGGAATGAAGGATTTTCTTGACATTCCTGTAGAATTGCGTCAGTAATTTCAGGCTCTTCTGAGTGTGGCACTTCAAAAGGGTTTGATAATCTATGATTCATACTTGATTCTACGTGTGTCTCGCTTTGTTTGTTTCTTTGAGAGCGAGTGACAGACATTTTAATAGAAACTTTCAGTGATGAAAGGAACAAAGTCCTCTTCGATGTGTCATTCGGGCGTTGG
This sequence comes from Cryptomeria japonica, assembly GCF_030272615.1. Taxonomy (NCBI): domain Eukaryota; kingdom Viridiplantae; phylum Streptophyta; class Pinopsida; order Cupressales; family Cupressaceae; genus Cryptomeria; species Cryptomeria japonica. Next base: position 191,488,510 of record NC_081411.1, read on the forward strand.
TAGTTCTGGTCAAGAAGTGTTATATGTGATGCACTCGTTGGGTAAGAATGCTGGATTGATCTTTCCTTCACGGTTTATCTTTTGATTGAAAGAAGACTTTTGACAGTATGCTCTTGTTTTTAGGGGTTCTTTGTCAAATTCGCTAGATTTGTTTTGGATATAACGTTTGACGTGATGAAGAAATACCCGATGAGATTTGAAGAGTTGACGATTGATGTATAAAAACTTATTTCTTTTGATGAATTTGGAAAAACTAGGTTGTTGTTTCTTCAACGTGATATTACGATAGAGGTTCTTTCTTCTCAAAATAAGGGGATTAGTCATGCATGAGTGATCAATGATTTCCTTTGATTTGTTTGGATTCAGTTGATGCTTGTTTTGAAAATTTCAAATCTTACTTTATCAGAATGAAGGTTTAGATTCCCCTTCACAACAAAGCGTGCCAAATGATATGGATAAAGAGTTTCCTGATCTAGAAACTAGATTTGACAATTTGAAAATTTGAGACAAGTATTTTTGAGATAAAATCCATAAGATGTTAAAGGATTTGATTGATACTGATGATGAAAATTTTCCGGATTATGATAGGAGAGACATCCTCTATTGCTCGATTTGTTTCAAATTCTGACAACTTTGTTTGACACAAATTTAGCTTGAGAAAAAATTTTAATGGTTTGTTTTTGTCACTCTAGTTTGATAAAAGATGATTTTTGATGAAAAAGTCTTCTAAAATGTTTTTGAAAATTTCAAAAAATTTCTATCTTTAACTCTCTATTTTTTGGCGTTGGATCACGTGCTAGAACAGAGTTTACATGCGCTACTGAATATATCAAATGTGCTAAAGGAATGATCACACGCGCTAATCTGCCCCTAGATACGTGCTAAAGTTTGGATTTTGAAATTTTTTTGTTTAACTGGTGAAAAATCTACGCGCTATACTGGGCTTTACACGCACTAACTGTTGGAGTATATGCACTAAAATATGGTTTCTACGTGCTAAGATGTTTCTTCCATGCACTAAAGTTAAGACTATTGAAATTTGTTGTTGAATTTTTTTGAAAAAGTTACATGCTACACTAGGCCTGTGAAGCGCTAACTGTTTTGTTTTATGCACTAATTCTTGGTTCCAATGCGCTAAGAGGTTGCTGCGATGTGCTAGACTCTGTTGTGGATGCGCTAAAGGAGTATTACTATTTTTGCCTAAGGATGAAACGCTACTGTTTTAACTTCACGTGCTAAATTGCAGTTTGGATGCGCTAATATAAGTGTTCCATGCGCTAAGAGGTTGCTCTTATGCGCTAGATTGCCCTGATTTTTCCATTTGGGTGATTTTTTGAGGTTTTTGATTTTTTGTTGAGAAATTTTAAAGTGCGATGGATGATTTTCTGAAGTAATAACTGCAAGCACGGCACAAAAAGTACAACCATTTTGCCTAATCTAATAGAAAGTGTATGTTCTACGAGGATGTGTTCAAATCCCCAATGTTTTAACAAGTTTGGATACAAGTAAGACACTTCTGGAAGACTCTTTATTCAAGGGTCATAAATAACATCATATCCCACTAGTCTCGATACTCCATCAACTCAAACAGCCGTGTCACCCCCTAGAGGGCACCCATTTTTTTGCCTTTTGCCAGAAGTTAACCCAAAGTGAATTGCTTCACAGTTGAGTAGTTATCTTGGGAGATATATGGTGAGTAATCTTGGGGGTGGATTCTTCCCCACCCTTGCACTATGATGTTACAAATGTTTGGTTACTAACTCGGTTCAAAGTTTCTAATTCTATGGTTCTTAATCAGGCTTCCCATTCGGCCGTCAGTGATAAACTCTCTCAGGAGGCTTCCCAACCTTTAGAACAAAGGCTTTACGTATCTCGAGGATACTGGGGGAAGGCTAATCACTGCGTGCAACTGTTGAAAAGGACTTTCATCACTTTCCACATTTGATTATAGTGGGTTGGAATTTTTGGCATCAAAGTCATTCCCCACTTAGGTCGTTCCCTTCACACCGGCCATAAACGGCTTTAAGAGTTGATTGCAACTCCTCAGGAAGGCAGGCCTACTAAAGGTTTTAATGCTTGAATTACTGAAAGCGGTAAGAGTGGTCTGGATTTTTGGTCACCCAGTTAAGGGGAGAGCATATTCCTTCCACTTTTGAGACAAAGCAATCAAAAATTCTTTTTAAACCTCCAATTCAGTGATTTGCTAACCTATGTAGAGATGTTGCTCCACAAAACATGATGTTCTTTTTAATCTTAAAAGAAAGATTTTCTGATCTATAAAAAAGAAATCGGCAACAAAGCAAATTTCCGATTTGGATGTCAATAAAAGAAATCATTTTTAACATAAAATTCCTCGCCCTACCTGCAAGAAACTGTTAGCATCCTGCAAGCCAACAAAAGAGATAAAATGTCAGATGATTTGGGGGACTTCTACAAGTCTAAAATTTCAGTTCGGTTACAAAATTTGTTTTTTTTTTTTGTCTGTGATGCTCTACAGAATCGATTGTACGCACTACAATAAAATTTAGATGCACTAAAATTATGTTCCTCTGCGCTATACTATTACTGGGATGCGCTACCCTGTGAATTGGAAGTGCTACTCTGTTCCTTTTCTTTTTCCTGCGGTCAGTTCTGTAGGAAAATTTGAAATCTGATGCGCTAACTTTTGAGTTTTACGCACTGGATGATGGATTATAAGCGCTAAACTGGAGATTGGATGCGCTAATATGTTAAGTTGATGCGCTACTCTATGTTTTGCCTGCATCGATACCTACAGGAAAAAATTTTAAAACAAAATCATGCGCTAAGAAAAGGTCTTTACGCGCTAAATAATAGATCCCATGCGCTAAATAGTAGGCTAGAAGTGCTAGACTGTTAGGCGGATGCACTATGGAATGTTTCTTATGCGCCGATTCCTATTTCTCGTGGACCTGCAAAAGTCATTAATTTGAAATACTAGTCCACACACACACACAGGACTTCTTGGTGCAAGCTATGGAGTAACGTAGTATTACTCAACTTCCCAAGGAGGGTCCCAAATGTTTTTTGCTCTCAGATTACTGAGCAAAATGGTTTAGGGATGGCAAATATGAGAACGAGAGATGCTTTTGATTGATTTTAGTATGAGATGTGTTGTAAGCTATGTATGATGCTAAAATGCAATAAACTAAATGATAAGATGACAAGATTAGTATGAATAATATCCTAGCATGATATGTTTAATCTATGATTGAGCTAAAATGATAAAGAACTTATTCTAAACATGCATATTAGTCTAATTCCTGATCTAAAAAGAGGCTAAATGATGAGCATATATGAAATGAAAGCTTGAAAGAATTTGAGCATAAGTGTGATGCTTCAAATTTGAAAGATGATTATTAAAAATGGAAGAATGAGAGCTCTATTTATAGCACAAATAGGGCAATGGATGGTCAAGATTGAAAGGTTTAATCAAGGGCCAAGTTTGAAAGTTGGGGATCCATGTGCACAATTGGTACCAATGAAATGGTGCAAGTGTCAACATAGGATTGGGTTAAGAGAAGAGGTTGGAGGCATTAAAGGCCTGAGAAGACCTCATGGTTATCTAAAGGCTAAGGGTCAAGTCTAAGTTAGGATTACCCACTGGATTAAGAGCTAATCCAAGGATAAACCTTTGTGCAAATGATTAAGAGATAATCATGGTCAAAGCATTAAAGGCCTGATGAGACCTTTGGGTTGGGTAGAGGTTGAGTCAAAACAAATGTTTTAACCATGTGGGAGAGTTTGAATTAACCATTAATGGTTATTGGAGACTTTAGGGATTAAGTGGTTGAAGTTTGGAAGCCTTCAATGGTTTTCAAAGACTTTAAGGGTTTTGGTGGTTGAAGGTTGAAAACCTTTAATGGTTATCAAAGACTTTAAGGTTTTTGAGAAGTGACTTCCCTTTGCTTAGGGATGTGACAAAGTTTAGAGGAGGGTTAGGTTAATTAGAAGCGATTAGAAGATTCTAGAAGGGATTAGGAAGGGGTTTGGGATTTTGCAAGTGGATGGGGGGGATAATAGGATTTAATTGAAATAATTTAATTCATTCAATTTGGTTGTAATTAAATAAATTTGATTTATTCAATTTAGGATAACTATTTAATTAAATTTGAATTTAATTAAAAGTGGATAGGGGGGATTTAATTGAATAAAATGATTTATTTATTAAATGGTATGGTGAATTTTATTTAAATAAATTGAGTAATTTACTTAATTGAATAGAAGAATGTGGATAATTTAATTAAATTGGATTTAATTAAATAGGGAAATGAACATAAAATATTCATTTAGGAATATGGTCATTTTTATACATCTACAGTTTCAATTGCAATAAGATTGGTCATATGGCTTCGAGATGCCCTGATAGACATGCTAGACTAAGAGAAGAAGCTAGAAGGACATTCAAACCTAACCCTAAATATCAGAGATACAAATTTAAGAAAAACAAAGATAAATCTTGTTACATTGCTGATGAAGGTCTAGCAGACAACGGATGGGTCTTTGTTGCTATAACAGAAGATTAACCGGTACCTATTGCTCAACCGGTAGAACAAGCCCTAGCAGCTAAAGTGGAATCAAAGGACGAATGGATTATTGACTCAGGATGCTCACGTCACATGATTGGAGACATAGGTAAATTCTTGAACTTTCAAGAATACAATGGAGGTTTAGTAAGATTCGGAGATGATAAAGCCTATTCAATCAAAGGTAAGGGTTCAATATCTCTTGATGGTAAACATAACACTGACAATGTTTACTATGTTGAAGGATTAAAACATAATCTTTTAAGTGTTGGTCAATTAGTTGAGAAAGGTTTTCAATTACAATTTAAAAATCAAAAATGCAAAATCATGAATAGAACTGGTTTGGAAATTTCAACCGGTAATCAGACTAGAGGTAATATCTTTCATTTGAATAATAGTGAAAAGGCATGCTTAATTGCTCATATAGATGAAAGTTGGCTATGGCATAAAAGACTATGACATGTAAATTTTGATTGTATGGTAAAAATCAGTACCTCTAAGGCAGTTAGAGATCTACCTAAAATTGTGAAACCTCAGAATACAATTTGCAAGGAATGTCAATTTGGAAAACAAGTTAGAGCTAGTTTCAAAAGTATTCCAAAAAAATCCAATAATGCTCTTGATTTAATTCACACTGATTTATGTGGTTCAACTAGAACTAAAAGCCTACAAGGTGATAGATATTTCATGTTAATTACTGATGATTATTCTAGAATGTGTTGGGTTACTTTTCTCAGAGAAAAATTAGAAGCACTTGGGAAGTTCAAACTATTCAAAGCAATGCTTGAAAATGAAACCGGTAAGAAAATTAAATGTTTAAGATTAGATCAAGGAGGAGAATTCACATCTAGAGATTTTAATACATTCTGTGAAGTAAATGGAATCAAAAGATAGTTATCAGCACCTCAGACACCACAACAAAATGGAGTTGTTGAAAGGAAAAATAGAACTATTTTGGATGCAGCAAGAAGTATGTTATCAGAAGCAAATCTACCACACGTCTACTGGAAAGAGGCAGTAAGCATTGCTATCTATACATTCAACAAAGTTCACATCAAAGGTGAAATCGGTAAGACCCCTCATGAACTATGGTTTGGTAATACTCCTACTCTTAAGTATTTTAGAATTTTTGGAAGTAAATGTTATATTAGAAGAGATGAGTATATTGGCAAGTTTGATCCCAAAAGTGATGAAGGAATATTTCTTGGTTATTCATCTAAGAGTAAAGCTTATATATGTTTTAATAAAAGATTACAAAAAATTGTTGAGAGTACAAATGTAAAGATTGATGAACAATTTAGAGGAACTTCAAGATATATAGACTCTGAACCGGTAACAGAAATTATGACAAATGAACCAACAGTAAATCCATCGATACAGAATGATGATCTAGTTATTCCGGTATCATCAGAGGATACCATAGTAATTGAAGAACAACAACAGACTAAGACACCCCGGTATGTAAGACTAAATCATTTTGAAGATCAGATAATTGGAAGCAAATTTAAAGGAGTCATGACAAGAGGAAGATTGGCAAATGAAGAGGTATGTCTTATTTCTCAAATTGAACCATTATCTATCAATGAGGCATGTGAAGATAAATTTTGGATTAAAGCTATGGAAGAAGAATCAGGACAAATTGAGAAAAATAATACTTGGACATTAGTTCCCCAGCCTAAAAATAAAAATGTAATTGGAACCAAATGGGTATCTAGAAACAAACTCAATGAAGATGGTAAGGTTGTCAGGAATAAAGCAAGACTAGTGTGTAAGGGATATTCTCAAAAAGAAGGAGTTGATTAGAATGAAACCTTTGCACCTGTAGCTAGAATTGAGGCAGTTAGATTATTCTTGGCCTTTCCAGCTCACAAGAATTACAAAGTTTATCAAATGGATATTAAATGTGCATTTTTGAATGGAGATCTTGAAGAAGAAGTTTATATTGAACAACTTGATGGATTTTCTTTGACAGATAACAATGATATGGTTTGCAAATTAAGAAAAGCTCTATATGGACTAAAACAAGCTCCAAGAGCCTGGTATGCAAGATTGGATAAGTATCTTTTAAAAATTGGTTTTACTAAAGGAAATGCAGATAGAAATTTATATTACAAAGTAACTAATGATGACATCTTGATTATGGAAGTATTTGTTGATGATATAATCTTTGGAGGAGAAGATGGATTATGCAAAGAATTTTCTCTTAAAATGCAGCATGAATTTGAAATGTCTATGATTGGAGAAATAAAATTCTTTTTAGGATTGCAGATTTTACAGACTAATAAAGGCATATTTTTGAGTCAATCTAAGCACTTGAAATAACTACTTAAGAAATTTGGGATGGAAAACTCTAAATCGGTAAGTACACCTATGAATACAAATGACAAATTATCTCAAAGGGATGAATCTACACCTATCAATCCAACTAGATACAAATCTATGATAGGAGGTTTACTGTATTTGACACAAACTAGACCTAATATTATGAATGCAGTATGTATAGTTTCTAGATTTCAGAGTAATCCTAGGGAAAACCATGAATTAGCAGTAAAAAGGATTTTTCGATACTTATAAGGCACAACAAATCTTGGCTTATGGTATCCTAAAGATGAAAATTTTGATCTATATGCATACATAGATGCAAATTGGGCAGGAGATGTGGATGATAGAAAAAGCACCACTGGAGGAGCATTCTTTCTTGGAAAGAGATTAGTTTCTTGGTTAAGTAAGAAACAGAGTTGTACATCTTTATCAATAGAAAAATCAAAATATGTTGCAACAGCAACAAACTATACACAGGTACTTTGGATTAAGCAAATGTTGAAAGACATAAAGGTAAAATGCAAGGAACCTATTACTATATATTGTGATAACACTGTAGCAATTGATATATCTAAGAATCCAGTATTACATTCTAAAACAAAACATGTTTCTATCAAACTAAATTTGCGAAGGGAAAAAGTTGAAGAAAAGGAAATAAAATTGGTTTATGTGAATACTAAAGAACAACTTGCAGATATTTTTACAAAACCTTTGCCTAAGGAAACTTTTGAGTATCTCAGAGATCAGTTCGGAGTCTTACCTCCACCAATAGAGACTTAGACAGTTGATGATTGTCATCAACTGGCATAATTAAATGGACAAATATTTTATTCCAGTATTTGATGAGGAAGCTACTTCTCAAGGGGAGTAGTTGGTATATTGAATTGGTTGGTATATTGTATGAACTTGACCTTTTGTGACTTTGGCATTTGATGTCAAAGGGGGAGAGATATATGGAAAAACATTAAGGAAAGATATATTGAAAAATGGATTATCTTTTTTAGGAGAGATTGGTATGAGAGTTTGGTATAATTACTCCCATGGGGAGAATTGGTTTCTATACTTGGCATTTCTATTTTGGCACTTTGATGGCTTTTCCATCTTGTGTTGCCATCAATGCCAAAGGGGGAGATTGTTGGTATTTTGGTATGGTTTTATCATTGATGTCAACACCTACTAAATACACCTACTTTGGAGATCCTGCAACATTCATCGACAATCAGTAAACTATTCGAAACAGTCACCAATAAATGGTTAACCAGCAGGATATAATGTTCACCGGTACCTGCATTGACATGGAAGACACCTGGTAATGTCGAAGACATCATGTGGAAACTTTTCTTTGAAGTAATAATCATTGGTATATTCTTATTTGCATATTTGCTTTTACCAGCAAATAGGTCCAGGTTATCTAGGGTTACACTAGCAGGTTTATCTTTTCCAGATCAGCATGGCATGCTATGGAGATGATTTATTATTGTTATAAATGCATTAAGCCGACATGTTCAATTGGTTATTGCATTGGATATTATATTATTTGTAAAATGTTTTTATTGTAATATCTTGTAGAGCTGACCTACTAAAATTGGTCTTAAGGTATGGTATAAATGTAAGATCTTATTTGTAAGATCAAGTGTGGAATGTGAAAAAGATTTAAGGAAGGGTATATGTGAGATCAAGCAGAGATATACACGAAGACATCATTTGAAGGTGAAGTTAGGTTTTTGTAGAAGCATATTAGCATTACACTGGTACTGAATCCAGCATATGAGGATGCTATTTTGTGTAGTACATTCTCATTGGATTTAACCATCCAACTGTAGTCAGTGTGACTCCCATTTGTGTTTGAGCAGTGAGCTCTAGGCTGTTGGCCTTTCTGCATGTGCAGACCCCTCTTTGTACACTTACTATCTGCAGTAGTAACATCTAATTGTGGGTAAGGTTTCCCACCATGGTTTTTCCCCTTATAGGGTTTCTACGTACAAATATTTGTGTCATTTGTTGTGGATGACTTTATGTTTATGTTTCATGCATTAATTATTACCAGTATAGCAATTTTTTGTTAACACTATTTAGCAACATACTTAACTATCTTACTGGTACTAAGCATTAAGTTGGTTAATAAGATTTTGGTTTGAATTTATTAGACAATTGATTCACCCCCCCCCCCCCTCAGTTGTCCCTGGGACCTACAATGTAATCATAATAGAGTTTGAATAAGATTTGTATAGTACAATCTAGTCGGAAAATATTTTACATAATCTCTATATTTCCATTATAATTTTTTGTTCACATAATCTCTATATTTTCATTGATATGATAAATAATCAGCATAAATACATCATGTTAAATTCATTAAGCCATTACTTATATCAATTAGAATTACACATTGCACTTAGTTGATGTATAATCAACATCTCTCTCTAGCACATGTTACTTGTATAAAAACTAGCTAGTATTGGAAAGATGATAAGACTTGTCTCCCTCTAATTATGACCCACCTATACTTTTTAGTACAATATTTTTCTCTTAATAGATACATAATATTATAAAATTATCAAAAATAATTTTAAAAATTATGTAATATTAAATCAAACATTATAGATTGTCTCACACAAGATAAAAGAATGAAAATATAAAAAGATACAAAAATTACAAAAATACTAGACTATACATAATTTATATGATAATATATTATCATGTTAATTAAACATATAATATTTATGTAAATATTTAATATATTTTCTAAGTAAAATATACAAAAAACAAAATTTAAAATAACTTTCCTGCAACATATTTCACATTGTGGATCATAAAAATGTAAACTGGTTGCTAAATATTTGATTTCTTATAGAAGAGATAAGATCTATAATACATTGCATACAAGTATTATCCGCTTTATTTTCAATTTGTAGATGATGTCTTTTGATTTATTTGTCCTTAACTTATTAATAATATTTTTTGTCGAATTTTATGCAAATTTTTTTCAAATATTATTTTGTCAAATATTTTTTAATTAAAAAATTTAATATTAAACTTTTAAAAATAGTTTTTTTTTAAATTTTAGTTGATTGCATTATTTTTCATACTTTCTATTTTTATGTAGTGTTAATCTACATTACTTCCCACAATCTAATGACATTAATGCATAGAAAGAAAACTTTAAGAATAAAACCTTCCATAATGCTTGTGCTTGTGGATTTTTTTTTTCAATTATAGTGTTGGATATAGTATATCATCTATTCAAATATATTTTAGCATTATGTTTTTCTTGTGTGAGGAAAACACTTTCTTATGCACTTCAGCTACATGAAATAAATAAAAAAACTAATAGGGCTAATGTTGATTACAATTTTAATTGTTCGGTGTTTTGTAATCTTAAATATTTATTAAGTGTATCTTAAAATTGTTTGTTTGTTTGTTTGTTTGTATTTTTTTAAGTTTTTTTTGTGAAAATGGTCTTTAGGTTATAACATTTTATTTTTATTGGAATGTACACAAAGCAATCTCCTATTTTATTTTGCCTACTTTTCTATGAAATAGAAGATACTATACATATTGTGCTTGAGATTCAATTTTTAATTTTTAATGTTTACATTATTTACTTTTTATTATCGATAAAATAGGTTAATATTTACATTAATTATTTTTTATTAGCAATAAAATAGGTTTTGAAGGACCCCCAAAACCCTTAACAAAAGACCACAGTGGGTCTAGATTTTAGAAAGATAGCTACCAAAGTAATTAAAACATGAATAAACAGTAGCCAACCAATAAAGAAAAAACTTACCAATACGAAAGCTCTAATAGCTAGGGGCAAATAAGCCCACCTGCAACACATGGCTCAAACAAATAGTAGGTAAATGAATTTCAACACAATAATACCTAGAACAATGGATTTTTAAAGGCTCCCTTAACCTTAACACACATAGAGTATCCTATAATGATGACCTAAAACAAATTATATGATAGAAACCATTCCTAAACAAGATTTAAGAATCTAGTTTTGAAGAAGGTGTCAACTAGGAAAATGCTTAGAAACAAGAACGATATTCAAAAGTGAACTAGAAAGCTAAATAACATGCAAATTAACCTAATCAAATTGACAATATTATCAAAATGGAATAGAAACAAAATAAAACTCAAACTGATATCACCAAGTTGCATGCCTTTCATGTCACTTTGTTGTTTTTCCTTTCTCCTCTAATGTTTTGTAGCTCTCAATAAGGTGAGTGAAAATATAAGAAAATAAAAGTGATTTTATAGTGGGGTGAATTCACAATACTAGTTCCCACTTTTTGACCAATTTTGACACTTAGATGAATATTTTGAAAAAAATCTTCACTTTCCAACACCTATAACTTTTAAACCGTTAAGAATTTGAAGATGATATAAACTAGCGATTTTTAGAATCTTGTTTGTAGATTCTAAATATATTTTTTTCAAATTTGTTTGAATAAAATTTAATTGATTTTTCCATCTCCCTCAAAAAGTAGTTTTTTACAGCAAACAACATTTTTTAAGAGTGATGTGTATCCCGAAATGCATAATTTTTTTTCTATAAATGATTAAAACTCAATTCTTTTGAATTTTGGTTTGTAACATCAATACCCAGGGCATACAGTTGGTTTGATAGTGATATGTTAAATATTTTTCATTTTATTAAGTTTTGAAGTTTGACTAATTATAATTCAGATGTAGGTGTACGTTTGAACACATAACTTGTTCTATATATATCAAAATTCAATTTTTTAATTATTTTTTAGAAAGAAAACACCAATACCTAGTGCATAGATATTTTTCAATTTTTTTTTGAATTAGTTTACTATTTTTCCCAATGCATTGAACAAAGAAGTTCATGTTCGATGAAAAACCTACATTCATAAGAAATAAAATAAAAATATATTAATGAAATTAAATACATTAAAAGTTATACTATTTGAAAAGCTTATAATAAGGACTAAATGCCAAAAAAAAAAGAAATTTTAAATGAATTAATTTGACCCCCCAAAAGCTAATGTAAAATTAGTTTTTTATCAACATTTGATAGATGCAAAGGAGACTCCATTGCAAGTATGATTTAGAAGTAGAGAGGCTATATCCAATAAATTTTGATCTAAGAGCGTTTGATTTAACTCTCTTCAATTAATTACTTCAAATGGGACCTCTTAAAGCTTAAATCATTATATTTTCTAAAAATGGTACGACTTTAGCAAAAATCAGGACGTACCAAAAAGTGGGAACCAGCTTTGTGAGTTCACCCAGTGTGATCATGAGGATATTCAAAAATCGACCTTAATTTATAGCATTCAAAGATCAAACGGATTGTTAAATTTTGTGATGAGATTAGATAGAAAATTTATACAATTGCACAAAGATTACCCTGGGAAAATCTTCCTCTTGAGGGTGAAAAATCCAACAAGAAATATGTTTTTATCATCTTAATTATACAAAGAGATTTTAGAATGAATTTGCTTCACACTTGAAGTTATAGATGGATGACAAACATTCTCTTATAGACAATATATAATCTTCTATACAATCGATCTTCCTTAAGTGATTCTTAAGAAGCAGTATATATTATTCTATCTACTGTAGATGAATGACACGAACTGTTGTAGGATGAATATCATGAACTATTTTAGGATGAATATGCTTCGATCTACTTGATGTGTTTGATTCAATTGAGATGTATATGTTGAATTGATCCTTTGAGAGATAAGTGCAACACATATATATACCTTAACACAGATACCTTCAACCATCATGACTTCTCCACAAGTCAGCTTCTAATCAACACACCTCATATTAGAACCAATTCACATCTTAATCGGTTCAGTACAAACATGTCTTAATTGGATATGTCTTACAACCCAAGAGTGACAGATTATGTATGATTGGAATATTTAAAAATAGAAGCAAATCGATACAATTAAATTGTCTAAGGCCAAAAGGTCAATTAGACAATTTAATAGTCTATGTTGTCTCACAAAGATTATGAACAATGCTATCACATTAACACCCTCTCTTCGCTAGGGAGGAATCATTCTCAATATATACAAGTCACATGACCTCATCGTGATGACTAACACAATGACTACACTCATGTGAAAGAAGGAAGCTTATCACCTCATTGTGATATCATATCACTTCATTGTGATGTTTGACCACTATGGCGACTCCCATATGTGGAAATGAAAGATATCACTTCACCATGATGTCAACAATAATGGCTTCTCCCATAGATGGTGAAAGAATAGATATCACCTCACCATGATATCAACCATTAGTGTGAGATTGTCACCTCACAATGATGGTAAGATGCACAAGTGTTCATCATTGTGAGATCATCACCTCACAATGAGATTCACCATGGATCATCCTAGAGGGTGAACATACAAGTACAATAAAATCATCACAGACTCTCTCATGTGATTTCTTCATGGCATCACACACATGACATCCACCATGACTCATCCCATCAGGTGGATCCACCATGGCTCATCTCAAAGGGTGGAAATAAGGCTTTCACCTTAAATCTCTCTCAAAGAGAAACGCATTAGCAAGAGATTACACTTTAAAGTTCTTTCTCAAAGAGAAGAATGCATTAGTATAAAATATAAATATATCAATGATATTGTGACTCAATCCAGTGTAGGGCTTCATTCTCCACCATACTAAGCTTATCTCAAAAGTATACAAACTTTATCCCAGAGAGAGGCTTGGTGAGAATGTTTGTCATTTTCTCATCAGTACTAATGTATCTCAACTGAATAGAATTCCTTTCCAACATGTAACTAACATAGTGATACTTGATCTCGACATTCTTTTTTCTATCCTAAAGCATAGGACTGACAAAAATCTTTACAGAACTTTGATTATCATAATGGATAATAGTAGGATCTAAGGATTGCCCAAACAATCCTACAAGAAGTTATTGGCAATTGACACTCTATTGGCTGGTTTCACTATGTTGTCATTGATGGTAACATGATTTTGTGTTTTGGCTTCATATGGTGTACTGACAAGCACTTCACAGATTCTACACTGGCATCGGCACCAGCACTAGCAAGTCTAAAGATTTCCTTGGTCACCAACAATGCAAGCCGACATGGTATAGTAAAGGTTATCAGTATTGGAGGCTGACATATCTTGGATCTAGCATTGGAAACTTGTTTTAATGTTTATACATTTATGTTATCTAGCTGACATGTAATTTGATAAGGCATAAATTTGTATAGGGTATATAGGGCAGTTTGATTAGATCATTTTGATATATAGGAGATAGACATGAGATAGGAGATTATGATGATGTGAATGTAATATGATGCAAAATATAGCATAGAGATTATATATTTGACAAATTTATTGTAAGGGTTATTCTAGTAAAAGGGGTTTAGATTTTCTAACCAAAATAAATAGAGCTTAAACTAGAACTGTATTTTGGCATAGAAGATGCTATCTTAATAGTTCACACTTCTCTAGATTTTTGTCTGGAATTTTATGTATTCAGTGAGGCCCCTATTGTGATTAAGCAATGTGCTCTAGGTTGTAAGCCTTTGTGCAAGTGCAGACCCCTCATATTTTGTAATATCTCTTTATATGGTCAGTGGATTGATATTGTGGGTCACAAATCCCACCATGGTTTTTCCTCTTTGAGGTTTTCCATGTATAAATCTGTGTGTTATGATTCTCATTTATGTGTTTGTCTTATTGGTTGATTTACTTTTTTCAATTTTGTTTATACCGATTGGTGTATGAATGTTTTATTAAAGCTAAAATCTACTATTCTAGTATAACACTAATTCACCCCCCTCTCAATGTTATTGGAATCATTGAATATGGCTTTAGAGAAGAGGCTTGAGATGGCACTTAAAGATTATGATGCTGAAAGGTTGAAGAACTTAAAGCTACAATATGAGTTGAATTGTGCTAAGGAATTCATTCTTGTCCTACAAGAGAGGCTATCATCTATTCAAGCTATGAGGAAGGAACTTTTGCAAAATTAGGAGGATGAAGAGAAAAATGGACTTAAGGAGCAATCTCAAAAATTAAGTCAGGAGAACATGGTTATAAAGAAGGAAATGCAAGTTATAACTATGAGGATGTCTAAGGAGATTTAGGACAAAAAGAGAAAGGAATAAATATTGTTGTATCCCTAAAGAACAAGTTTGAAGAATGTGGTAGGTTGGCTCATGAAAATGATATGTTGAGAACTGATTTGGTACAATCCTAGATAAATGAGCAATAGCTTGAGAGACAAATGATAATACTAAGAGAGTATTTAACTGCTACAAGTGAGTACAAAGAAAAATTCAAGATTAGCTCAGCATAGCTTGATGAGTTATTGAGGAGTCAGAGGTAGATTGGAGATTCTAGTGGACTTGCATTTGAGCAAGGATAGAGTTTCGGTACTGCTAATGAAGATCAAAACCATAAGGCATCAGTAAGATAATTCAATGATTATAAATTCAATGGTAGATGTGCTGGCCATTTGGTGAAATTGATTATGTGTTACATTGATGTTTTGTCATTCATGTCAAGACTAGTTGTTTGGATTCTTTACTAACACCTTTCTGGTCTCAATAGAATGAGTGGTTTTTGGTCAACTTGGATCCGACATGAACTGATAGGCTCCGGTATAATCTAGTGATGGAATTGTCTTGTTCATAATATATACTCATATTTGGTCAGTTGGTTTTGGTCTGGTGATTGGATGTTATCCTCCTTGCTTGGAAGATTGGGTTTTGGTTCCAATGAGGGTTTCACCAGCAAAGATTTTGGTACAGATCTTTTGATGAATTGCATAAGTGGTGTTGGTGCAGCTTTTGATGGAGTTTCAGGATTCTATTAGTGATCATGTTCAAGACTTGGTGATTGTAGATCATTGCTGAAGTATGTAGACCTATACTTGGTCCCAGTTGATCTAGGTTATCAACCGACTTTAATGTAACATGTGGATAGGACCTATTGATGTATTTTTGGGATGTCTTATGTCTTGATATTGCTTGTTTAGTCTAAGCCCAACATGGTTTTGTAATTATGTAATTAGTTTATTATCTAGTGGCTGACCTGATTGTTTATGGTCGAGGGTTTGTATAAATAGATGTAAGATCTCATTGTAGATCATCATGGTTAATGCAAGAGGTCATGGTCAAGGAATGTAATGTAAGAATAATGTAATATCATTCAGGCAGAGGAGTTGGTTGATCATTGGAAATCAAATTGGATTTATGTAAGAGGATTTAGTCCTTCGTTATTCAACTTAACAAGAACTATACTCTGACATAGGAGATCTATCTTTTGTAGTTCAACACTTCTTTAAATTTTTGTCTGGATTTCTATGTAGTCATTGAGGCTCCTTTTCGGATGAAAAGTGTACTCTAGGTTGTTGGCTTTCCTGCAAGTGCAGGCTTGTTCATTGTAAATCGCATACTTACTACAGAAGTATTATCTAACTATGGGTAGGCTTCCCATTGTTGTTTTTCCCTTTACTAGGATTTCCACATACAAATCTTGGTATTGTGTGGATAGATTTTATTCTATGATTATTGTTTATTCTTAATTGGATTAAATGCTCTTTCAGTATTATTGTTTTGCGTTCCTATATTAAAGTTTTAATTGTTGAATGTTCTTGTAATCTATGACAACTAATTCACCACCCCTTCTCAGTTGTCTTCCAATTATCTGAACTGTCTAAAAATTGGTATCAGAGCTTTGGTCCTCTTTGCAAAAAGCTTAACCACTTGAGGAAGATCCTATGGAGACTAACAATTCAAGTTCATCCACTTCTTCTAGAGCTATATTTCAAAGGGATATTCTGAGGCTTGATGGAACAAATTACACAGTATGGAAGATTCAGATGGAGACTCATATGAGATGTCTTGGCAAGGAGATTTGGGAGATCACAGAGAATGGTGTCACACCCTATAATCTGAGATTTGGCAATCCTCCTTTGACAAACCTGGACAAGGAGCTTGAGAATGATTGTAGAGAAATGAAAGCCCTATTTTGTACATTTTCTGATTAGCAAATAATGGGATTAACGAACAAATCATTTGGAAAGGCTATATGGAATAAGTTGTAAACTTTAAATGAAGGTGACCCTACAGTGAATATTTCTAAACTTGATGGTTACCGGGTGAGATATGAAAACCTAAAGATGGAAGAAGATGAAAGGATTACTGCATTCATGGAAAGGGTAAATGAGATTGTTATTGGAATTCAATGTTGTTGTGGAACTTTGAGCGAAGATGAAATTATTTCTAAAGTCCTAAGCACCTTACCACTGGATTAAAAAATGAAGTCTACTGCTATTAATGAGTTGAGAGCAATGGCTAATACATCTTTCAACAAAGATACTTTAGTTGGGAAATTATCTACTTTTGAGCTTGAGGAATTTGGACCTTCTGGAGCTATAAAGACTGAACCTCCTTTTCATGCATCTACATCTTCAACTGGTAAGAAAGACTGGAAAGATTTATATGCAAAGGAGATAGAATATATGAAGAGAGAAGATGATGAGCTTGAGCAACTTGAAGCACTATTTGCTAGAATAGCACCTAAAGGACCGGTAGGAAGTATGAAGTAAAAGAACCTTTTAAATGTTTTGCATGTAATAAGATTGGTCATTTTCCATCTAGATGTCCTAAAAGAAATTCAAGATTTGAAGAAAGAGTTAAAATATCATTTAAGCTTAACCTTGGATATCAGAACAAGTATAAATACAAGAAAAACATAGACAAATCATGCTACATAGTAGATGAGGAAGGAATTACTGATTCATATGATGAACTAGTAGAAGACTCTACTAGTGGATCTGGCAATGAAAAGTAATGGGTATTCCTAGCTATCAAGGAAGATGATCTAGCACTAGAAGAGAATGTAGCTGAAGAGAAGGCACTTGCTGCCAAAATTCATGACAAGGATGAATGGATAATTGGTAGTGGTTTTTCACATCATATGATTGGAGATAAATGGAAATTTCTATCTTTGAAAGAATTTGATGATGGACTAGTTAGATTTGGAGATGACAAGGCATGTATGATTAAAAAAAAATGAACCATATCATTGGGTGGTAAGAACAATATTGAGAATTTTTATTATGTTGAAGGTTTGAAGCATAATCTTTGGAGTGTAGGAAAATTGGTAGACAAGGGATTTCAATTATAGTTAAGGATGGAAAATGAAAAATCATCAACAGATCAGGCTTAGAGATTGCAACTGGTACACAAACTAAAGATAACATATTTCATTTTAACTCTGGTGAGAAGACATGTTTGATTACACATATTGATGAGAGTTGGCTATGGCATAAAAGGTTGTGTCATGTGAATTATGATTTTATTTTGAAGATTAGTTCAACTAAGGTAGTTAGGGATATACCTAAGATTATGAAGCCCTATAATCCTATATGTAAAGAATGTCAAATGGATAAACAGGTCAGAAACTCTTTTAGGAGTATACAGGATAAATCAAATGATGTTCTTATCTTATTCATATTGATTTGTGTGGCCCCCCTAGAGTTAAAAGTTTTCATGGTGATCGATATTTTATGCTAATCATTGATGATTATTCTAGAATGATGTGGGTTACCTTTTTGAGAGAAAAATATAAAGCATTTAAAATCTTTAAAATCTTTAAGGCTAAAATGGAAACTGAGACAAGATTGAAGATTAAATGTTTGAGATCATATCATGGTGGAGAATTCACATCCCATGAGTTTAATAACTTTTGTGACAAGCATGGTATAAGAAGACAATTTTTTGCTCCAGGACACCTTAGCAAAATGGAGTTATGGAAAGGAAAAGTAGAACTATCTTGGATGCTGCTAGAACATTGATGATGGAAGATAATCTACCTCATATCTAATGGAGAGAAGTAATGAGTACAGTGGTATATATATTCAACATTTTACATATAAAAGGAGAAACTGGTAAGACACCTTATGAATTATGGTTTGGCAATACACCTATAGTTAAGTATTTCAGAATTTTTGGTAGTAAATGTTATATCGGGAGAGATGATACTATTGGGAAATTCGATCCTAGATGTGATGAAGGCATATTTCTTGGGTATTCTAATGAAACAAAAGTATATAGATATTATAACAAGAGATTGCAGAGAATTGTGGAGAGTGCTAATGTCAAAGTAGATAAGCTAAACAAAAGTTAAATCAAAGTTTATGAGAAGGAATCAATAGTGGAAATGATTATATTTGAACCTGTAGCACCTTTATTGGAACAAATAGTTGAACCACTTACTCTGACAACATCAGAGAATTCCACAAGAACTGAAGAACGGGGAAGAGGATCAGAGAGTTAGAAGACTCCTAGGTATGTGAGATTGAATCATTTTGAGGATCAAATCATTGGGGATAAGAGCAATGAAGTGATGACAAGAAGGAGATTGGCAACTAATGAGGTATTTTTAATTTCACAAGTTGGACCGGTATCAGTAATTGAGGAATGTAAAGATGAACATTAGTTAAAAGATA
Organism: Cryptomeria japonica; assembly: GCF_030272615.1. Classification (NCBI taxonomy): domain Eukaryota; kingdom Viridiplantae; phylum Streptophyta; class Pinopsida; order Cupressales; family Cupressaceae; genus Cryptomeria; species Cryptomeria japonica. Next base: position 191,507,872 of record NC_081411.1, read on the forward strand.
TGGAAGAAGAAATAGATCAAATTGAGAAAAATAACACATGGAATTTGGTTCCCCAGCCTTAAAAAAAATGTTATTGGAACTAAATTGGTTTTTAGGAATAAATTGAATGAGGATGGTCAAGTGATAAGGAATAAGGCTAGATTGGTTTGTAAAGGATATTCTCAGAAGGAATGAATTGATTATGGAGAGACTTTTGCACCTGTAGCTAGGATTGAAGCTATAAGATTATTTCTTGCCTATGTTGCTTATAAAAAATACAAGGTTTATCAGATGGATGTTAAATGCACATTTTAGAATGGGGATCTTGATGAGGAAGTTTATATTGAAGAACTAGATCATTTTTCACTATTAGTTGATATAAATATGGTTTGCAAGTTAAGGAAATCTTTATATGGATTGAAACAAGCACCTACATCTTGGTATGCAAGGTTGAATAAATATCTTTAGAAGCTTGGTTTTACTAAGGGTAGTGCTGATAGCAATTTATATTATAAATTCATTGATGATGATATACCGATTATTGAAGTATTTGTTGATGACATTATTTTTAGAGGTGAAGATAAGTTATGCATAGAATTTTCTAAGAATATGGAGAAACAAGTTGAGATGTCTATGATTGGTGAGATGAAATTTTGCTTAGGTATGCAGATTACTCAGACTGACAAAGGTATTTTCATCTTTCAAACTAAATATGCTAAGGAATTATTGAAGAAATTTGGTATGGGAGATTCTAAACCGATAAGTACACCTATGGTTACAAGTAAGAAATTGACAAGAAAAGATATTTCTACACCGGTAAATCTTACAAGATACAAATCTATGATTGGAGGTCTTCTCTATTTAACTCAGATTAGGCTTGATATTATGAATGTTGCTTGTATTGTTTCAATATTTAAGAGTGATCCTAGAGAAAATCATGAGATGGCAGTGAAAAGTATTTTTAGATACTTGCAAGGTACATCAGAATATGCCTTATGGTACCCTAAGGATGATAAATTTGCTTTATGTGCATATACAGATGCTAATTGGGTTGGAGATGTTGATGACAAGAAAAGTTCTTCCGGTGGAGCTTCTTTCTTGGAAAGAAGTTGTTTTCATGGATTCAACAAGAAATAGTCATGTACTTCTCTATCTACTGCTGAAGTTGAGTATGTTGTTGCTGCTACTAATTGTACACAAGTTTTATGGATGAATCAAATGTTGAAGGATATAAAGGTGGATTGTGATGCACTGGTAGTTATTCACTGTGATAACTCTACTTCTATTGATATATCAAAGAATCCAGTATTTCATTCTAAGACAAAGCACATATCTATCAAGTATAAATTTTTGAAGGAGAAGGTGGAAGCAAATGAAGTTAGACTAGTTTATATGAACACTACAGAATAGATTGTAGATATTTTCACTAAACTATTATCCAAGGAATCATTTGAGAACCCAAGAGACAGATTGGGAGTTTCTATCCCTCCTATAGAGACTTGATTGATGCAGTTTGGCATAAGTCCGACATGCATTATTTAAGATACTATTCATTCCAATACTGATGTGGGATGCTACTACTCAGGGGGAGTAGTCATCTTTGAGATTCAAAGGCTTTTTTTTTGCTTTGATATTTATGTCAGATTTTTGGCATTGATGTCCAAGGGGGAGTGATATTGATGTTAAAAAGTAAATGTCAAAGGGGGAGAGATATTGATATTCAGAACTATATGTGGGTGATTATCGGTTGTCTTCCACAGGGGGAGACTTGTTTGGCATTTCTTGGTACCTAGATGTTTTTCACATCTAGTGTTGCCATCAATGCTGAAGGGGGAGATTGTTGGCCATTTGGTGGAATTGATTATGTGTTGCATTGATGTTTTGTCATTGATGTCAACACTAGCTATTTGGATGCTTTACCAACACCCTTCTGGTCCCTGTAGGATGAGTTTTTTTATAGTTAACTTGGATCTGGCATGATCCAGTAGGCTCCAGTATAATTTGGTGATGGAATTGTCTTGTTCATAATACTTATGCTTTGGTAGTTGGTTTTGGTCTAGTGATTGGATTCTATCTTGCTTTCTAAGAAGATTGGTTTCTGGTTCTGACAAGGGTTTCATCAGTAGAGCTTTTGGTGGAGATCTTTTGATGAATTGCATAAGTGGTGTTGGTGCAGCTTTTGGTGGAGTTAAGGATGTTGTTGGTGATCATGTTCAGGACTTGGCAATTGGAGATCATTGCAAAAGCATGTGGACCTATACTTGGTCCCAGTTGATCTAGGTTATGGACCAGCTTTAATGTAACATGTGGATAGGACCTATTGATGTATTTTTGGGATATCTTATGTGTTGATATTACTTGTTTAGTTTAAGGCCAACATAGTTTTGTAATTATGTAATCAGTTTATTGTTTGGTGGTTGACCTAATTGTTTATGATTGAGGGTTTGTATAAATAGATGTAAGATCTCATTGTAGATCATCATGGTTAATGTAAGAGGTCATGGTAAAGGAATGTAATGTGTGAATAATGTAATATCATTCAGGCAGAGGAGTTGGTTGATCATTAGAGATCAAATTGGGTTTATGTAAGAGGATTTAGTCCTTTGGTATTCAGATTAACCAAAATTGTACTCTGGCATAGGAGATGCTATCTTTTACAGCTCAACACTTCTCTAGATTGATGTTTGGATTTCTATGTAGTTAGTGAGGCTCCTTTTGTGATGAGTAGTGTGCTCTAGGTTGTTGGACTTCCTACAAGTGGAGGTCCCTTCATTGTAATTCACATACTTATTGCAAAATTATTATCTAACTATGGGTAGGCTTCCCACTATGGTTTTTCCCTTTATTGGGTTTTCCACGTACAAATCTTGGTGTTGTGTGGATGGTTTTTATTTTGTGATTATTGTTTATGCTTAATTGGATTAACTGATATTTTGGTATTACTAGTTTGGGTTCTGATATTAATTTTTTAATTGTTGAATTTTCCTGTAATCCGTGACAACTGATTCACACCCCCCCCCCCCCCCTCTAAGTTGTCTTTCAATTATCTAAACTATCTAACAAGATGTTTTGTTTGCAATATATTTGGTCACATGGCTAGGTAATGTAGAAATAGAGAAAATATGAACCCTGAGTATGCTCCTGGTAAATGTTCTAAATACAATAAAATTGGTTATAAGATAGAAGATTGCAAAATGAATGTAAAATGCTATGCTTGTGGAAAATTTGGACATATGGCTAATCAGTGCAGGTAAAGAAATTTCACCAGTTTTAGCAAAGTAATTTAGAAGAAAAATGTTACATGTTATGCATCTAATGAAGTTGGACATATTGCTAAGTTTTGTAGAAGTATAAATCCACTGGTTAGTAATGGAGGATCAAATGAAAAATGAAAAGAGAAGGTTAGTGAAATCTCGCAAGATCGTACTCAAAGATGGGTTAGGAAGACTGATGAACAATCATTAGATGGGAATGTCCCAGTTACTTATACAACAGAAGAGGTTGCTCCTACATCAACAGTGAGCTTATTCAGTAACTAAGGCAGATGCCTTAGGGGTAGGCAAAATTCATGAAGATGTTGCATATGCCCCGTGAAGAGGTTCTGGAAGTTGTTCCTGATATTGAAGAGGATTATTCGACATGGATACGTTTTGAAAGAGTTATGGTATCTTTCACTAGCAATCACTTATGTCAATGGAAGATTAGGGTTTTTCTCAATTGTTTAAAAGGTCGAATACACTTTATTGTTAACCACCCTACATTTAGAGTGATTTTAGAGAGATTCAAAGTGTTTAAATGTGATCAGAGGCTATTCAGAGGCAATCAAATTTCTTCTTGAGCGATTTCACCAGCATGTGAAAGAATTTGTTGAAGGTTTTCACCAAGAGAAATCAAGAGGTTTTATTCTTTAAAAATGAAAGTGGGATCATCTTCTATTCATGTTTTGGTTGCAAACCCAACTATAGTGGAGGTCAAGGACCACCTGAGGCCAATTTTCAAGTGGTATCCACATGTGCCTACCTAGGAAGATTCAGTTGGAGATTTTTATCGCATTCCAGAGGGAGTTGTGTATGTAGAGGATGTTAGGGAATACATTCACTATCATATAGAGGACTTAGCAATCTTAGAAATCAAGGGAATGTATATGAGTGAGATAATGGGAGAATATAGAAAGATCAAACCATCATATAAATATATTGAAGAATTAAGGGTTACAAATATTCTATATATTCCAGAGTTTGAGGATGAGATAATCGTATATGTACAAAGAAGAGCACATGGGGAACTTATATGACTGAATAGAGCTTACAAAATTACTAAAGAAGTCATCCGAGCAATTATCAGTTTACTATCGGTAGGGAAATATCGAGACAAGAAAGTTTCAAATGACTACGTAAGGAAGATCATTGGTGCTACATCTGACAAAAGATCCATGAAAGTGAGAACTATCATTGATACCAAAATCAATATTAGAAGCATGATTATCAGATATAAGGTAACTCAGTCAACCCAACTGAATTCTATTTCGAGTTCATGTATTTAGGCTGCATATAAAATGATGAGAGATAATGTAAAGTTATATCTATGTAGTTGGATGCTTGATGAGTTGTTAATCAACTTAGGAAAGATCAAGGGTGACAAAAGGGACACTTTCCAATATGGGAACTTGTTAGTTTGCTTGATGTTATATTTTCTGAATGATTGACCTAGTTCTGGTAAGACAAAATGGGCTTTTAACATTCTGGTAGGAAGACAATTGAAACAACCAATTGTTGTATTAGGAAGCCAAAGAGATGATAAGATATGCAGTTATTTTAAGGCATTTCAAAAATCTATGAGGTCTAGGGTAAGGGTACCTGAGCATATAATAGAAAAATACTCTACTAACATATTCTTCATGGTAAAGAAGGATGAGACTCTGATGGAATCAGTTAAGCCCCAAAATATTTGGATTGAACTAATGGGCTATGAGTTAGATGCATAGATTCTTGATGCCTACGTAAAAATGCTAATTATTGTACCAATTGATGAGGTAGAGAAGCCCTGTCGAACTGCACAATAGAATACTCGAGGTTGAAATAAAGTTCAATTGGAAAAAAGGAAGAAACAAGAAGGAAAAGAAAGTAAGTTTGTATAGAAGGTCTCAAATGACATAAAGGCACTAATTGATGATTTCCTAGAGAAAGGTAGAAGAGGAAGGATCTAAAAGTTCATATTGAACCTATTACTACGAATTCTAAATCAGAGGATGACACATCGTTAGCATTTAAGAGGGTTGTTAGGAAGAAATCGAAGGAAATAAAGGTGGAAGCAAAGAAGCAACTAGTTAGGAAGGTCATAGTCAAGATACCGACACAAAATGAAGCACCTAAAGCTACACCTACAGTTGCATCTAGTATTGTCAAGAGGAAGAAGAAGGATGACACTGATTCTGGTAAGGTTTCACCTAAGACTTGTACATAAATTGTAGATGAAATCACTAAAGATGGAATGTTGAAGACTGTTAAATTTTATTATGAAAACTTAGAGGATACTGAACAGAGAGAGGTAGAAGAATCAGTCCTACTATACTTGGATATCTAAAGAAATCCTTAATAGAGAGAGAAAATCAAATACTAGCTAAGTTATATAACATGTTAGATGCTATAAGATTATCTGCTATGAAAGAAGATAAACACATTGAAATGCAAGAACTACTATCTATCTATGTTACTATAGCTCTAGATGAAATGGAAAAGACAATTGAGGTGGTAAACAAAAAAGTCTTCAGTAGAAAACATAGGATAACTAGCCTGATGCTAGGGAGAGTGAATCAAGTAATAAAGGAAACTCAGAAAGCATGGATTAAATTTTTGGGAGAACATAGAGGATTATTTACTTCACCAAAGACAAAGATAAACACTGTAGATACCTCGGTTGAAGGAAAAGGAAAATGGATTATGGGCACTTCATCATCAGTTTTGAAAAATATCAAGATAGTGGAAATTGAGCCATCGGTAAATATATGTATAGATACCAGTTAATATTGAGAATGAACAAGCTAACATTGTACATGATACTAATATTGAGGATAATTGTCCCCTGAATACAAATCTACAGGTTGAGGATATTGTTCCTATAGAGGAACTGAGAGTTACACTAACTACACCAAGTGGCGAAGCCACTCGTGCATGTGAGGAGGTGATAAATGACAAAACAAGGGAATTTGGCAGGGAACCCATTGTTGGCCCATCATTATTGTCAATTGACACTTCTTAAGTACAAAAGAAAACCATCATAGAGATGAGTCCCACTAAAATGATGATGATGGCTGGTCAAAAATTGATGAATGAGGGAACCACAGACAAGGGGATTATAGATTAATCAATCACTATTTTACATAGATTGGTCTTGGAGTGTAAGATTGAAAATTAAGCAATCTCTTCCGACAAGCTTAAGGTAATCACTGAGCACATATCAAATAATTTCAATCCTTACAACAAATCTCTAACTAGTAAGCATTATAAAGATTTACTTAGGTTAAGAGAGTCATGTTTGATCGAGTAAATGAAATAGAGAAGAAAAAGATTGAGGAGAAGATAATTCTAATAGAAAACTCTTTGAAACAATGTATAGATATATATAGAATATGTTGCAATACTAAAATACTTACAACAAATGTAGATAAAAAGATAAAAGAGATTGAGGAGAAAATTGCAAGCATTGCTAACTCTTTTGATGGATTAATTTCATTGACAACATCAATTGATGGTCAAATTTTGATTTTGAAGAATCAAATTTCTGCTCTTGAGAAGGAAAGGGACAAAATAATTTGTAGAGCCAGAAGTCTGAGAGGCTTGGTGAGTCCAAGATTGGGTTCACTCTGTGTACATAAGAAAGAATGCATGGATATGGTGGGAAAGCCTAGACTGGTAGAGGTCAATAAGAAAGAATCATTTGCTAGAGAAGGCTTATTAAAAAAAATTGAAGTTGGTTAATCTCTGATAAGATATTTTTTGGAGGTATTCATTGTACAATTCTTATTCTTTGACAGTTTTTTTGGGAATTGATGTCAAAGGGGGAGTAGTATATATGTGAAAATGAATAAAAGAGTTGCATACATTAGGGGAAGTTACAAATTTTTGGAGTTTTGGAGATATGGAGTATTTGGCATATTCAGCTCAAGGGGAGCAGGGCAAGATGAAACCAACAAATGAAACCTTCACCATTTTTCACATAAGTGTTGCCATCAATGCCAAAGGGGGATACTATTGGAAATTGACACTTTTCACTATGTTGTCATTGATGCCAACATTATTTTTTTTCCAGCTTCATACGGTGTACTGACGGGCACTTCATAGATTCTACACCAGCATCGACACCGACAAGTCAAAAGATTTTGTTGGTCACTGACAATGCAAGCCCACATGGTATAGTAAAGGTTATCGGCATTGGAGGTTGACATATCTTGGATCCAACATCGACAACTTGTTTTAATGTTTATAAATTTATGGTATTTGGCTGATATCTAATCTGATATTGTATATATCTTTGTAAGCTGACATAAGGCATAAATTTGTATAGGGTATATAGGGAAGTTTGATTAGATCATTTTGATATATAGGAGATAGACATGACATAGGAGATTATGATGATGGGAATGTAATATGATGCAGAATATTTTAGAGAGATTATTTATGTGAGGAATTTATTGTAAGGGTTATTCCGGTAAAAGGGGTTTAGGGTTTCTAACCAGTATAGACAGAGCTTAAACTAGAATTGAATTTTGGCATAGAAGATGTTATCTTAGCAGTTCACACTTCTCTGAATTGTTGGCTTGAATTTTGTGTATTCAGTGAGGCTCCTATTGTGATTGAGCAGTGTGCTCTAGGCTATAAGCCTTCCTACAAATGCACGTCCCTCATATTTTGTAATATCTCTTCATATGGCCAGTGGATTGATATTGTGGGTCACAAATACCACTGTGGTTTTTCCTCTTTCAGGTTTTCCACATATAAATCTCCTTGTTATGATTCCTATTTATGTGTTTGGTTAATTAGTTCCTTTACTTCTTTCAATTATGTTAATACTCGTATACCGGTTGGTGTATGAATGTTTTGTTAAAGCTAAAATCTACTATTCTAGTATAACACTGATTCACACCCCCCCCCCTTAGTGCTATTGGTTTCCAAGAGAATCTTTTGAAGTCACACCACTTCTCATGCTCCCACACATGTTGCAATATACTCAGCCTCTGTAGAGCTTAGTGGCATTACCATTAATTACCTTGAAGTACAAGTTTAAATTTGCATCATTCTTGGAGAAACCCTAGCCTATGAAGTAATGATAAATCCTTTTATACAAAGCATGGGGAGCCTACTTAAGGCCATACAATGCCTTATTTAGCTTGCAAATTTAAGACTCCTTCCCTTGTACCAAAAATCCTTAAGGTTTCTCAATATATACTTATTCCTCGATTACACCATTTAGAAAAGTCATCTTTACATCCATTTGGCGAGTCTTCCATCATTTACATGATGCAATAGAAATGATGGTCCTAACTGAAGTATATGGCGTATCTGGAGCAAAGGTTTCCTCATAGTCAATTCCCTCCTTTTGATAGAATCCTCTAGCCACAAACCTAGCCTTTTATCTCTCAATACTACCATCAACAACATGTTTGATCTTAAATATTCACTTAGAAGAAATAATAGATTTACCTTCCAGTCTAGGTACAATGACCCAAACATCATTCTTTAGAATTTATTGATACTCTTCTATCATAGTATATTTCCAAACCTATTGACTAGTAGCTTTGTCAACACTGGTAGGTTCCGATTGAATGATTTGACTCATCAATGCAACACAAATAGAGAACTTATGAGGTCTCTTACTGTCTCTAAATGTTCCTTCTTGGGCTACAAAACTTTCAGCCTCTTGCATTATTTTCTTCACCTAGAGAGGTCTTTTCTTACCAATCACAATGTACATAGGCCCATTAGTAGGTTTCAAGGTCTTGTTTGGATCATCATCTTCTTCAGGTTCATGAGTTTCCCTTTGAATCTCAGGAGTATGATCATCTTCCATATTTTGAGGAGGCTCTTGATCTTCATTATCCATCTTATGGATGCCCTTGGATGATTTGAAGGAAACATCCTCCACAAATGTCACATCCCTACTTAACTCAATCAATTTCTGACCTAGAATATAGATTTTGTAGGGTTTTGATGTGTCACTATAGCCTACAAATATTCCCTTCTTGCTAGAAGGTTCCAACTTTGGCCTTTTGTCTTTGGGCATATGTATATACACTGGACAATCAAAGATCCTCAAATGACTTGCATTTGGCTTCACCCTTGTGAATGTTTCTTTGGGTGTCTTATTCTCCAAAATATGGCCAGGGCATCTATTTTGAACATAGACAATAGTTCTAGAAGCCTCGGCCCAAAAATAAGTTTAAAGATTTTAATCATGGATCATGGCTTTGGTTGCTTCCACGATAGTTCTATTTTTCCTTTCCACTACACCATTTTGTTGAGGATTATAGGGAACACAAAACCCCCTCTTAATCCCAGCTTCAATGCAAAAATTATAGAAGTTACTGGAGGTGCATTCTCCTCCATTATCAGATCTCAAGACTTTGATCCTCTTCCCAGATATGTTCTCTACTTGAGCTTTTAATTCCTCAAATATCATAAGTACCTATTCATATTCTTTACTCTTCATTAAATAGATCCAAGTCTTTCTTGACTAGTCATCAATAAAATAACATAATACAACAAATTACTCAAGGACACAATAGACATAGGACCACATAAATCTGAATGAATGAGCTCTAAAATACATTTAGATCTACTTTCACTACAATGAGATGTACCTTTGGTATTCTTACCCAATGCACAACCTTTGCAAGTTCCTTCATGCTCCTAGTTGAGTTTTGGAAGGCTTGTAATCTTCTTATCCAATGCACAAACTTTGCAAGAAAGTGAAGGTGACCCAATATTCTATGCCAAATCTCACAAATACTTGATGAGTCATGAAGTAAGGCATGAGAAGGATGAGTGAAAAGTCTTTAAAGACATCCATGAAGAACTCCAATGACTTGACCCGTCTTGATGTTTGATTTATTTGGCCTTGCAAAGACTTTGCCATCTACGAGTGCAATTTGATATCCTTTATCTTCCAAGGCTGATATGGAGAAAATATTTCTCTTAATTCCCAAAATGAATAGTACATCATTCAATTGCAAGGAAATGTCTGAATTTAAGTGAAGAGAGGAGGTCCCAACTCCTTTCACAAAGTAACTAGTATCATTTCCAATGATCACTTTTTTCATTTGAATTTATCTCCACCAAATCATTCAGATGTCCTCTAAATCCGGTAATGTGGTGAGATGCACCATTGTCAATTAACCAAGTATTGTGGCTGGTAGGCACATTACTTGAAAGGGCTGAATAGAATATGAATCCATATTAATCCTTTTGTGGAAGAGTCTCACCAACATCCACAATGGAAGCTTGAGGCGTAGGCCTAGCTGGACATTCCTTTCCATAGTGGCCATATTCATCACATTTAAAGCATTGGTCTTTTGAGAGACTCTTGTTTTGAATATAGGAGCACCATTGGATTCCTTATCTTTCTTCCCTTTGAAATTTCCTTTCTTACCCTTCCTCTTTGAGGAGTGAGAGGCAAGAATATAAATATATTCATTTGTAGAGCTTTGGTAATTGCCGCTCGTAGCCAATCTTGACTCTTCTTGAATGTAGTCTGTATTCAATTTATCAAACTTAGGGTGTTTTGATCTTGTGCTTATCCATTCTATAAATGACTCCCATGATGAAGGAAGACCAGTAAGTGCCAATATGGTTAATTATTTGTTATCTATATTATGTCCAATGGTAGAGAGTTGATCTCTCAATTCAGTAATCTTCATGAAGTATGAGATGATGGATTCTCCTTTCATCATCTTGATATGGTGAAGTTGTTGCTTCAATGCAATATCTCAACTTATGTTTTTGATAAAGGTAAAAAATGGTTTTGAAGGGACCCCGAAACCCTTTACAAAAGGAACTTAAAAGATATAGAGATAAGAAACCAAAAGGAACAAACCAACGAAAAGCCAACAAAAACTAGCCAGACCCAAGAGAAGAAACTAATTGATCTTTTTCAGGGCATTAGCCAGGGTATTGCTAATCCCATACAGGTCTTTGATATTTTCCCTAAGATTAGGGATATCCTTAGCAGAAGCAGCCACAACTTTCTTGATATTTTCCCTAAGAAACTTATGTTGTTGATCTCATACATCTCTTCTAATTTCTTGAGCATATCATTTACTATCGTCAACTTGGAGATAATTGGCACAATGTGATCTTTCACTGAGTCAACCAATATTTTATTTGCTTTGGTGTTCTTTTTCTTCCATTGAAGCTTCTTATCCTCTTTGATTTGTTTTGGTACCGCTTTCTCCATGAATTTGTCTAATTCATTTTCCTCCAAGGCAAGCAAAACTCTAAACTTCAAAGAGATAAAGTTTGATGCACACCCAAGTCTGTTTTCAACTTTAAGTCCATTCACCATCTTGACATTGATAGATGTAATCAAAATCGAAGGCAATAATAGAGGATAGTCTTGTTTCTATGAATATGATATGATCTTTTCTTAAGCCCTCTCTGATACCATATTAAATTTTGTGATCAAGTTAGATAGACAAAAATTCACACAATTGCACAAAGATTACCCTAGGAAAATGTTCCTCTTGAAGGTGAAAAACTCAACAAGAAATATGACTTTATTATCTCAATTATACAAAAAGATTTTACAATGAATTTGCTTCACACTTGAAGCTATAGATGGTTGACACCAATTCGCTTATATAGAATATATAATCTGCTATACAATCGATCTTCCTTAAGTGATTCTCAAGCTGCAATATATATTATTCTATATATTGTAGATGAATGACACGAACTACTGTAGAATGAATATCATGAATTGTTGTAGATGAATATGCTTCGATCTACTTGATATGTTTAATTTGATCTAGATGTATATGTTGAATCAATCATTTGAGAGACAAATGCAACACATGTATATACCCGAACATAGATACCATCAACCATCATGAATTCTCCACAAGTTAACTTCTAATCAACATGCCTCATATTAGAACCGATTCACAGCTTAATTGGTCTAGTAAAAACACATCTTAATTAAATGTGTCTTATAACCACAGGGTGGTAGATTACACATGATCAAAATATTAACAAATAGAAGCAAATCGATACAATTAAATTGTCTAAGGCCGAAAGGCCAATTAGACAATTTAATAGTCTATGTCGGCTCACAAAGATTTTGATTGATGCTATCACATTAACATGGATAAACAAGATTTAATGAGAGATTGAGTTAAGTGAAATGGAAGGTTAGTGGACCTAAGTAGAGAAAATTGTGAAAGTGGGAGAGATAAGGGAAGTTAGAAGTGGAGACCCAAATGGAGGTAGAATTAATAAATATGCACCTATTTGTTTTTGTTGAGTAATAGGTTATGATTTTATTAAGATTAACCAGGGAAAATCTTGGCCCTGACCAAGGGTGGTAACAAATAGGCATACAACCATCCTGAACAGATAAGAAAATAGAGGTATCCATTAACAAATCACATATAAAATATATAGACCCTAAACCTACAAGCAGTAAAGATATTGACTTTTGATATTAGCACCTCCCTTTGAATGGGAATGAAGGACCATATCAAAGGGGTTATTCTTCACCTTTCTCTCTTTTTTCCTTTTCATAGTGTGCCATCCATATTCAATCCTGGCAACCTCAACCTGCCAATCCAAAGAATTATCCTCCACAAAAATCACCTAGTCCATTGTAGAGAAAACCTTAGGCTAGAGCTTACCATTAGCTCTCAACGAAGCCTCTTCCATATCCTAGGACCTCAGGGCCCTTCGTTTTTCCCTTCCCTATAAGGTAAAAGCTCCCTTTCCCAACAGCATCTCGCCATCACACCCACCTAAACTAGTTTCAACACTATCTTTTATTTCTGGCTCATCCAGAGGCCGAGGATCTGTAGATTTCTGAATTGTTTCCCTACAAACAACCTGAGAATTTTTTTTTGGCATCCCATGACTATGCACCTATTAATTCATTCCAATTAGCTAATTGATTATTCAGTTAATTAAGACAAAAGGAAATAGGGATGAATAAATAATCCAAGAGGGACATGTTAGCATAAAGGGGGTTAAATAATTGAATGATTATTTAACACTACAAAGGAATTAGGTCAAATTAATGTCAAGGGATAGAGATTAAGTCAAATTGATATCAAAGGAAAGAAATTAAATCAATTGATGCTAGAGGACAAGAAATTGGGACAAATTGATGTGAAAGGACAAGAAATTGGGACAAATTGACATCAAAGGACAAGAAAATAGGACAAACTGACATCAAAGGACAAGAAAATGGGTAACCAACAAAATTGTTTAATTAGCTGATAAACAATGGTGATTTAGGTCAAAATGATACGAAATTAATAGGAAATGACTAAATTAGAGGACATAAGAAATTAGAATGATAGAACATTGTCGAACGGTGAAGAGCAAATGCACAATAAGAAGTCATGTTAAAAATAAGAGATGTAGGCATTGACCATTTTTAAGTGTCTCAATTTCGCCTGTCTTTGAGAAATGTGATTCAAAGCATTGTTTCGAAGAAAAATCAAGAAAAAATGCATTAAAAGATAACCCAACCATAACAAGTTACAAGGTTGCCCCGTCAAAAAATTGAGTGAAAAATGAGAACAAGAGGACCATTTGTTAGAAACAATGCCAAGATTCAAAAAAGTGAATGGAAGTGAAATCAAAGTTCAAACACAAAATGCGTAAGTCCTGAAAGGCAAAAAACACCGCTACCAACACAAATAGGAGATCATGCGCGCCCATCTAGGAACTCCAAAGGGCTATAGAAGGGCTTGGGTGGGGTAAAAGAGGTCATTTCCACTCTTTCATTTGAATTTGGAGCTGTGGACCAAAGAAGACTACATGAGGATGGTGTGAATTATGGAGCTATCGATGAGTGAAGGATATAAGACCAGAGGTATGTACTCTCATGCCCAACTATCAATTCGTCAATTATGCATGCATTTCTAGGATATTTTATGCAATTTTTGATGCATTTTGGGGGATCTTGCATAGTAGTTGAACAATTGGCTATGCATGCAATAGAGTTGACTAAACTGCTATGTAATTGTCTGTTATTTACGTGCAGTTGAAGGGTTAATCTACATAATTGAGTAGGTTTGGTTGCGCAGATGCAAGATACTATTGCACAAGTGATTAGGTTGATTGCACATTTGATCGCATTGAACTAAAATTGCCTGATATGAATTTGTAGTCATCAGATAGGGATGTGCATTTAGGGTTGATACATGTAGGTTTTTGCATATACATGTCTAGTTGTGTAATAGGACATAGTTGATTCTCGTAGTTTTCAAACTAAAGTTTTGACATAATTTTTTTTGCCCCATTATATTTACATTTATCTCCCTCCATTATAGACTCGAGAGATTAGATCCACGTGCAGGTCCTGGCACCATCAATTAAAAAAGTTTGAGAAAAAAGTCAACTACATCTTTTATCTTCTTACATTATACCTCTTTCTTTCCATTATTGTACTTTTTACTTCTTTATATATATATATAAGAGGTCAAATCTTTTATCTTCTTACATTGTACCTCTTTCACTCCACTAATTTTAGTCTTCCACAAACATTTATATATGAATAAAATTATAATATATTCTAATAGTTTCAACTTTTTACACTACCGCTTGAAAGATACCGTTTGAACATATTTAAAGGAAATATTTTTACTATGGTTTTGGACGGTTATATGTGGGTTACTTTAAGTGGGCCTTCATAATATAGTATTTAATATTATAAAATAAACAATTTTATCCCCTAACCTAAAGTTTTGCATAGTATGATTGGGGAAACGTGCATTTTCCAAATTCCTTTTCCTTTTAGGGTGTTACAGTTAGACAACTCGTCGAAGTGCCATAAGCCAACTCTTATTTACTATATTTAACATATACAATTGACCTTTCCAATTGTCGGATATCTTCTTGAGCATTCAAATCGCACAATAATAATTTGCTTTGATATTCAATTTAAATATTACAAAAAAGAGATCTTAGTTTTATGTCATTACTTAATTTATTTGATGACTATTATTATTAAATGATAGAAATTGAGGTAGTTTAGTGCAACATTCACGGGTACAATGAATTTGATGAAATGTTATTTAAAATGACGTCAAAATATTCTAGTAAAACAGTTGAGTTGAGTTGAGGTGTATATTGTTGATATTATATTTCTTTTTAGTGTGTAAGACAAATAATGTTGCTCATTCAAATACATTTTTGATAATTCTCAAATTTTATGTATCTACTGAGAGAAAAATATTGTAGTAAAAAGTATAAGTGGGTCACAATTAGAGGGAGATAGCTCTATCATCTTTCTAATACCAATTAGTTTTCATACAGTTAAGATATACTACTTATATGTCAAATGAATGCAATTTGTTATTCTAATTGATATAGTTAACTGTTGAATGGATTTAAGATGACGTATTGATGTTGATTATTTATTCTATCAAAGCAATAAGAGATGTCATTAAATACACGGATTATCAACTTGATAATTTTCATGTAAAGTTTGATTAGATAACAATTATATATTATTGAAAGGTTGGGATCTTACTGAATGCTTACAATTCAAAGTGATAGACTAAGGTCATGTAGTGTAAAGTAGTCAAACTATATCCTACCACAAAACATAGTCCCTAAGTTTGAATTTTTACGCCATTACAATCTATAGTGTTAGTTGAATAGTGAAATGAATAAGTGTTAGTCAGTGTATAAAATAAATAAATTCATCATTAAAAAATTACAAATATTAAATATATGCCAAGTAACATCGAACAAGGTGTGTATATCCATAGCATTTTATATTATACCTTACAACTATGTAATGCCCTATGCAATCATAATGGAGTTTGAAAATATGTATATAATACAATCTAATGGGAACATATTTCACATAATCTCTGTATTTTTATTTATACGATAAAGAATCAAGATCAATATATCATCTTAATGTCATTCAACCATTAAGTATATCAATCAAAATGACAAATTGCACACATTTGATATAAAATTACCATCTCTCTCTAGCATGTCTTACTTGTATGAAAACTAGCTAGTATTGGAAAGATGATAGGCTTATCTTCCTCTGATCCTATACTTTTATTACAATTATTTTTCTTAATAGATACATTAAGTTCAAAAAATTATCAAAAAACATTTAAATTATATAATATTAAACCAAACATTATATATTGTCTAGGCCAATGTAAAAGAATGAAAATTACAAAAATACTAAACCATACATAATTTTTTATGATAATATATCATCATATTAATTAAATACATAATATTTATGTACATATTTATGGAAATTTTTACTGACCAAAAAATGTTTATATAAATATTTAATAAATTTTTAAAATATAACATACCTTTTTTTTAATAACATTCATATTTCACATTAATTAAATACACTAAATTTTTGTAAATATATAATTAAATTTTTAAGTAGAATATAATAAAAAATTAATTGACTTTCATGTGTTGGCATTGCATGAAGATTGCATTCACGAAGTATAGTGTTCTCATTAATGTCAATAGTAATCGGTAATGGAGTTGTATTGCAACTGGTAGTGATGCAGTAATGCAACCAGTAGTTGAGTAGTGATGGATATCGGTATTGGTATTTGAAGCAAAGCGATCAACCAATAACCCTAAACTGTTGATATGTAAAACCCTAATCGATGGAGCTTGGTGAATTGGTTATGTTGATCTATTATCGAATGGTGATCTGAGATGACTATGCCACATATGCATAATGCACATGATGAGTTTCAAATTGGTTTTGGTTCATAGAGATAACTATTTTATCTTAGGAATGAACAAATGCATAGCATGAAGTGAATAACGCATGAAGAGTTATAGGATCCAATGTGTGGAGATCCAAGAGCGGTCGAAGTTGTGTTGTACAATGTATTGTTGATTATTATGTAATCCAAAGGTCATGTTTGAACTGATATGTTTGTAATCTCTATGAGATCTTAGGATTTGTGATGCATTATCAACCTATTTTATTGCTAATAAGGTCGATGAGTTATTTTGTAATGTTGTTGGCAATTTGGTTTAAGTGTGGTAGTGTGATTGATTGTCGAACCAAAAGGAGTATCTACAGAATGTGTGAAGGAAGATAGGAGCATAAATAGATCTGATAAAGTAGAGTAGTGTTATTACCAAATCAACAAAGGCCCTATTGTTCTCTAACAATTACAATAGTTAAATCCATTAACCATGTAAGCTTTAATAGGCTTAGTGCTTTCTAAATCCTCTAACCAGGTGATCCATTAGCTTGGATTTGAAATCCTTTATTGAGGTTACTCCTAACAAGGTATTTCCTTTAACAAGGTATTGTAGTCAATCCCTTAACTGGGTGGTCCTTAACCAGAGATGTTCCTAATAGTACATTTTGGTAAAGCTTCAAACAAGGCTTGGCTCCTAATAGCCCATGAACTTAAGAAGAGTTTAAAATACTTGTGGGTATTCATCCCCATCGTGGTTTTTCCCATTTGGGTTTCCACATCAAAAATCATTGTGTCAAGTGGTGAATGATTTTGTGGTTATGTTTTGATATGGTTGATATGTTTAACTAGTAAAGCCACATAGATATGATTAGATGATCGAAAGTGATCTAAAATGAGGTATTAATGATGCTAGTAAAGTGGTTTAATGTTTTGGTTAAATGGTATGTGAATTTCAGATCTGTTACACTCTTATATTGATATTTTAATCAACCGGCAAGCTTGACAGTGCAGTAACAGTTTTTGTTACAAAGTCTAAACCACCTAGTTTCACAAGTTGTTTATGACTTGGGATTAAGTTTGGTGAAATTTTAGTTTGTTTTCTATCTACTGATTCACCCCCCTCCCTCTCAGTAGTTGATCAAATCCTATTTGATTCATCGTATCATCAATTGGTATCAGAGCATTTCAAGTCCTCTTGTATTTAAGCCTAACAACTTGAGGTAAAGATGTAGGAGAACATGATGAAGAAAGAAGGTTTGAAGTTCAATAGGGAAACTACATAATCTAGAGTGATAGGATGAAGATCTATATCGAAATCTTAGGAAGTCAATATTGGAAACATGTTGTTACTAAATATAACTTGCCTAGTGGGATTTTGTGAGATGATCAAGAGGAGCAATGGGGGAACAATCAAGAAATGGAAACCATTATCAGTTCCTTGTTTGATTTAGAGTATGTTCATGTCCATGGTTTGGAGACATCTTTTGAAGTGTGGAAGAAATTTGAGGATATCTATAGTAGTGATGAGCATGTGAAGATTGCCAAAGAGGAGAGTCTGAGAGGTAAATTTGATGATACATAGATGGGTGAAGGAAATAACATTCAACAGTATGGTAAAAGGATCAAGGAGATAGTTGGTGAGATAAAAAGTGTTGGTGGTATAGTCAAGGGTACCACAATGGTTAGCAAGGTGTTGAGAACCCTTCTACCAGTCTACGCTATCCAAGTTGTAGCCATTCAAGAACTCAAGTCTATTGATAAATCAAAGGTAACTCTTGACTCCATAATTGGTAAATTAACTACATTTCAATTAAATAGTTTTGATGGAAGTGTTTAGAGATCATAATCTCCAATTAGAGCCTTAGTTTCAAACCCACCAGTAAGGAAAAGCAAAGAAGCTAGTTACAGTCATGAGTCTAGATCTAGCAAAGAGGTTGATGATGAAGACAGTCTGATTGAGATTGAAGCATTGTTGGCCAAGCACTTACCTAGAGGTACTGATAAGTACAAAGTTAAATTACATTTGAAGTGTTTTGCATGGAACCGGATTGGACATATTACTACTAATTGCCCAAATGGAGATAATGAGAAAAAATGTGAGAAGTATAAGAAGTACAAAGGAAAAGGTAAAAGAGATTGTCTCATTGCAGTTGATGGAGGAATTACAGATGAGGAATCTGAGGAAGATGCAAATGAGGACATTGTCTTTGTTTCCATTAAAGAAGAGACATCATATTAGAAGTCATTACTCTCTCGCATGGATAGTTCTGATGATTGGATTATTGATAGTGGTTGTTCGCACCATATGATCGGTGATTGGAGTAAGTTTCTTACTTTGAAGGAATTTAATGGAGGTGTTGTGAGACTTGGGAATGATGCACCCTACATGGTAAAAGAAAAGGGAACCATCTCTCTTAATGATAAGAGCAGTGAAGATGATGTCTACTAGGTTGAAGGATTGAAACACAATCTTTTGAGTGTTGATCAACTCAATGACAGAGGTTATCCACTAAAATTCAAGAATGGGATGTGCAAAATCTATGGTAGAAAAGGTGAGCTGATTGCAACCTGAAAGAAGACAAAAGGTAACTTGTTTCACCTAAGTTCAAAAGTCAACAATTATTTAATTGGAAAAGTAGAAGATAGTTGGCTTTGTCATCATAGATTCTATCATGCAAATTTTGATAGCATTGTAAAAGTTAGTAAGTCCAAATCAGTGAAAGGTTTGCCTCAGTTGGACAAACCAATGAATTCTCTATGTAAGAAATGTTAGTTAGGGAAGTTGGCATCCTCAACCTTTAAGAGAAAATATTTCTTAGTAGAACATTTGCTAGATTTTCCTCATATTGACCTCTATGGACCAATAAGGACTAGGAGTCTTCAAGGTGATCGGTATTATATGATTTTACTGATGATTGCTCAAGAATGATATGGGTCACATTCTTTAAGGACAAAATAGAAGCCTTTAGCAAGTTTAAGGTATTCAAAGCCTTAATTGAAGAAGAAAGTCGAAGAAAGCTTAAGTGCTTAAGAATTGATCGAGGTGGTGAATTTACTTCAGAGGAATTCACTAGATACTATGAAGACAACAGAATTAAGAGACATCTTTCTGCACCTAGAACACCATAGCAGAATGGTGTTGTAGAGAGGAACAGTTGGTTTGTTATTGAAGCTAATAGGACTATGCTAATACAAGGAGGTGTAGCTAAGACATTCTAGAGAGAATCTATTGTTGGCAATTGACACTCATTGTAATCAAATGTTGTCATTAATGGCAACAAGATTCTCTAGGAGGCATATACTGACATTTAAAATCTTATACCGATAGATACTAACATTGAAGATTTCAGGATCATCACTGACACTAACATCCAAGATTGTGGTGAAGATGACATCAAGGTTTATTTGTAAAATTATTTTGTAATTATTGTATAGGGCTGACATTTAATATCTTTTGTAATGCACTCTAAGCCAACATAAGGCATGTTGTTTGTAATGGTATATAAGTAAGTTTGGTTAGGTCATTTTTATATAGATAATATAGAGAATAGAGATATACAAGGATAGGACAAGGCAGAGGAATATTATGATGTAAAGGATATGTAGGTAGATCACCTATATGTAAAAGTTATATCATGCAATGATCTGTAGATAGTTTTAAGACATTCTTAGAGGAAAGGAGATACCAACAAGAGGGTTTATGAATTGGTACAGAGCAGAGCTATAACCAGAACTCTTTTTCGCATTGTAGATTCACTTTCTGAGTTCATTGTTATTGTTTTACTTCAGTAGAAGCTTTTCGTCAATGAGACTCTTTTGTGTTGAGCAGTGTGCTCTAGGCAGTGTACCTTCCTACATGTGCAGGCCCCCATTCTATGTAATATCTTTCATATGGCTAGTGAATTGATATCGTGGGTCACAAATCCCACCATGGTTTTTCCTCATTGAGGTTTTCCACATACAAATTTTATGTGGTATGGTGTTCATTCATGTGGTTGGTTTATTTACTTTATATTATATGTTTCTTCATTTACTAGTTTATATGTTTATGATGTAATAAGGCAAAATCTTATATTACCGGAAGAACACGTATTCAGCCCCCCTCTTAGTTTTATTGGGTTCACTATATTCCAACAATTGGTATCAGAGCTTGGTGCCTCGAAGGAAGTTTAACAACTTGAGGAAGATCTTGAAACTAAAATCATTGAACATGACTATGGAGAAGCAACTTGAGATGGCTCTTGAGGATTATGATGTTGAAAGGATGAAGAACTTAAAGATAGAAGATGAATTGAATTCTGATAATAAATTCATTCTTATTTTACAAGAAAGGTTATCATCAACACAAGCTAAGAGGAAAAGAATTTTGCAAAACCAGGATGATGATGAGAAAATGCACATAAGGAACAATGTTAGAAGCTAAGTCAACAAAACATGCTCATGAAGAATGAAATGCAAGATCTGGCTATGATGATGTCTAAAGAGATTGAAGAAAGAAAGAAGAAGGAAGAAAATATTGTTGTATCTCTGAAAAACAAACTTGAAGAATGTGGCATATTGGGTCATGAGAATGATATATTGAGAAATGAGTTGGTACAATCCTGCAATAATGAACAAGAGTTAGAAAGGCATATAATAAGTCTGAGAGATGATCTGACTACTGCAAGTGAGTATAAAGAAAAATTTAGAATTAGTGTTGTGCAGTTGGATGATTCACTAAAAAGACAAAGACAAATTAAAGACTCTATAGGACTTGGATATGTACAAGGTGAAATCTCTGGTACTACAAATGAAGATCAGGCAACTGATATGCAAAACTCATCAGAATAGAGGAAATTGGTAAGGTAATATAATGCTTATAAATTCAATGGTAGATGATTTGTGTGTGATGAATTTGGGCATATGGATAGACAATATAGAAATAGAGGAAATCAGAATTATCATTCAGTTCCCGCTCGATGCACAAACTACAAGAAATATGGTCATAAATATGAATATTACAGAATGAATTTTAAGTGTCAAGCATGTGGAAAATTTGGACATTTGGCTAATTAATGTAGGTCAAAGAATAACACCTAATATGACAAAGAAATTCAAACAAAAAATATTACATGTTATGCATGCAACAAAAGAGGTCATATTGCTAAGTACTATAGAAGTTAGACTCAACTGGTTAACAATGATAAAGAAAATGAGAAAGGAAAGCAAAAGGTAGATGAAATACAATAGGATCACACCAAGAGATGGGTTAAAAAATATGAATAACCAAGTGAAGATGCTACTACATCAATAACTGCACCAGTTACTCCATTTGTTGATTAGAGAATTCCTGCACCGACAAGCAATTCAACCGGTAACTAAGGCATATGCCTTAGGGGTTGGCAAATTCATTGAAAATATTTCTTATTCCCCTGAAGAGACCTTGAAAGATATTTGGAGAGTGATATTTGATGGAAATTTATCTAGTATTAATTATGAAACCAACATCGAGTAGGGCACATCACTAAGAAATTATTATAGTGAATGATTAGGGTTTAATCACTAATAAATAGGGAAAATAATCTCATTTTCACTCACCCAACACTCCTGAAAACTAGAGTGAAGCAAAGGAGAATCTTAGGTGGTCAAGAGTGATTAGAGGCATTTTAAAATATTTCTAGCAATTATCTAAGGAGTGATTAAATCTTTCATCCAACAATCGTCAATCAGATATTTCTTTGAAATTGCATCCAGATGATTGTCTTCTCCCACTTTTATTATAAATTCTACTATTGTGGAGGTTAAGGATAAGCTCTAACCTATTTTCAAGGAAGTTCCCCAGATTGGTATGAAGGAAGATTCAACAGGCACATTTTCTAGGGTTCCCGCTGGCGTAGTGTATGTAGAAGATGTCATGGCATACATTCACTGCATCAATATGTGATACTTGGTGGCTCCAGAACAATCAAGCCAAAATACAAAATCATCGAGCATTTAGGGTAAACTAGAATATTATTCATCCCAAAATTCAAAGATAAAGTGATTGGATATGTTCTGAGTAGGGTTCACAATGAATTCATCTAGTTGGATCGACTTCACATGATCACCAGTGAAGCAATTCAAGCGGTGATTGGCTTACCTAAAATCGAACAGGAACCAAGAAAGAATATTTCCATTACTAAGGTTGAGAAGCTCACCAACGCAACCCATGATGAAAGATCTATTATGGTCAGTACCATTACTGATAGTGATGTGAAATTTTCCATCATGATCACTGGATACAAGGAAACTCAATCTAGTCAATTGAACTTTGTTTCGAGTTCCTACATCCATGTTGCATATCAGATGTTGAGAAATAATGGAAACTATGATCTTTGTGAATGGTTGAGAAGTGAGTTAATGATAAATCTTGTGAAAATTAAACGAGTTAAGAAAGTTACATTTTAGTTTAGAAACCTTATTGTCTATTTAATGTTATACTTCATGAATGAGGTACTAGGTGTGGGAAAGAAGCGTTGGGCTCATGACATACTGGTAGGTATGCAAATAAAAAATGCAATCACTAGTCTTGGAAGTATTAAGGAAAAGGAATTGTGGGGTTATTTCAAAACTTTCCAGTGAAATTTTCTTTATGGTTACAACTGATGAAATACTTATGGAAGAAGTGGAACCTAGAACTATTTGGGTCACCGAGCTAGGATATGAAGTTGATGACAATATTTTGGAACTTTATGCAAAGATGTTAATTGACGCACCTTTGGATGACAAAGTTGAACACTTTGGTACTATAGGGGAGAAAGATTCAGAAGTAAAATCTGGTTTCAATAAGAAGAAGAGAGAAAATAAAATTGATAAAATGTCCGCATTTGTTCAGAATGTAATACATTGGATTGATACAAAACTAGGTTCTAGATCTAAATTGGTAGATCAACCAGCAGTAGCTAGTACTCCTGAGGTGAAAAGGATAGCAATAGTCACAACTCCTGATTCTGATATGGAGGATAATTAACCTCTTGCTTTCAGAAGGGTTCTGAGGAAGAAAGTAGACAAGCCTCTGTTAGAGGTGAAGAAGGTGGAACCTAGGAGGAAACTAGTGAGGAAGGTGACATTCAAAGAACCAACTACTCCTACTCCTCCAACAAGGAAACCTACTCAGAAGAGGAAGCCTACTCCATCCAGTCCTACAACCCCCTAGTGAGGAAAAGAAAAAGAGTGATGAAGCGACTGAATGTGATGTCATGACATGTGCAGAGATGATTGATGAGGTAACAAAGGATGGTATTTTAAAGAATGTATCAAAATTTTATGAACATTTATATGAAAATGATCAAAATGAAAGAGAGGAAGTAGTTTTGTTACATATAGATATATAGAAGAAGGCTTTTGTAGAAATTTTGAAGGAAATACCTTTATCACTATATAATAAGTTAGATGCAAGAAGATTAGATGTGGTTAAAAGGGATAGAGAGATAAAAGAAGTTGAACTTCTAGGCATGTGTGGATCTATAAATCATGAAGAAATGAAGAGTTTTATAAAAATAGCTAATAGAACAATCTTTAATAGTAAGAACCAACAAACAAGTCTAAGGATGGGCAGAGTAAATGAAGTAGTGAATGAGACCAGAGATGGTTGCACCAAATTCTTTCAAAGGAATATTCATTTTCTTATTTCTGAAGAAGAATTTGCTAAGGCAACTTCTCCCACCATTTTGGACAAATCTAAAGGGAAAGGAATTTTTGGTAGTTCAGAACAAATTTTGAATGAACCGGTAGGAAAAGTTGATGAGAATGTATACACTAAACCAGTAGAGGCAACTTTTGTACAGGTTACAGATAATATTATGGATAATACTCCACCGACAGTAACAGATACTGTACCAAGTGGTGAATCAACTAGTGAATTAGAGGCAAAGATAAGGGTTACACTGGGAGAGGTTAGGAAGAAGGAAGATAAGGAACAAGGTATTGAACCGACAATTGATTCATCTGCAACACTTTTGGAAATTGACACTTCTCAAGTTGAGAAGAAATCACTCATTGAGATGAGTCCCACAAAGCTTATGATTGTGGCTACTCCAAAGTTAGTAAAGGAAGGATCAACAGACAAAGGAATAATAGAGCATTCAATAACTATTTTACACAAACTTATTCCTAATTGTGTGGTTGAGAATGAAGTGAGCCCCTCTAGCAAGATTAAGACACTGACAGAGCATATATCCAAAAACTTTCAATCACTTCAATAGATTTCTGATCAACAAGAACTTAAAAGGTTTACCTTGGCTAAGAAGGCCAGTTTTGATCAGATTATTGAAATAGAGAAGAGGAAGATTAAGGAGAAACTAATACTTATTGAAAACACTTTAGAGAAATGTACTAACATCTACAAGGTCTATTCTAACATAGAGATTCTTACAACAAATGTAGATCAAAAACTAAAAGAGCTACAAGATAAGATGGCTAACATTGCTAATTATTTTGATGGACTTACTTCACTAACTATGTCCATTGATGGATAAATTTTGACACTAGAATTTTTTTTTTCTTTTGAGAAGGAGAGAGACAAAATCATTTGGAGAGCAAGGAGTCTCGGGGGTTTGGTGAGTCCAAGATTGGATTCACTTGGAATGAACAAGAGGGAATGCATGGATATGCTTGCTAAGCCCACTCCAACAAAAGTCATTGAGAAAGAAAAATTCTCACACTTATGGAGTGGACTTGTATCCATATCTGATACTTTCAGAACTGGATGGGATACATACATCCAACTTTAGGAAAAAGCTTATCTGGAAATTTTGCAATTGGTTAAACTTCAGTAAATAAATATATAACAATTCCTTCAATTATTTTATTCTTTCAACGGTCTTTGGCATTGATGCCAAAGGGGGAGTGTATATATGTGAAAAACATTATCCTAGGGGGAGGATATCAGATAGAGAATGTATTTTCTCAGGGGAAGCATATTTCAGTTGGACCAGCATAGAATTAATTTTTCAATGAGTCTTGCCATCAATGCCAAAGGGGGAGATTGTTGGCAATTGATGCTCATTGGAAACATATGTTGTCATTGATGGCAACAATATTCTCTAGGAGGTATATACCAGCACTTAGAATCTTATATCGACAGATATTGGCATTGGATATTTTAGGGTCATCACTGACACCAGCACTGACATCAAGGACTATGGTGAAGCTAACATCAGGGTTTATTTATAAAATCATTTTGTAATTATTATATAGGGCCGACATTGAATATATTTTATAATGCATTGTAAGCCGACATAAGGCATGTTGTTTGTAATGGTATATAAGTAAGTTTGGGTAGGTCATTTTGATATAGAGAATATAGAGAATACAGATATACAAGGATAGGACAAGGAAGAGGAATATTATTATGGAAAGGATATGTATCTAGATCATCTGTATACAAAATTTATATCATGAAATGATCTATAGATATTTTCTAAGACATTCTTGGAGGAAAGGAGATACCGGTAACAGGGTTTATGAAATGATATAGAGCAGAGCTATAATAGGAACTTATTTTGGCATCGCAAATGCATTTTTTGAGTTCATTGTTATTGTTTTACTTTAGCAGAAGCTTGTAGTCAGTGAGACTCTTTTGTGTTGAGTAGTGTGCTCTAGGCAGTGTGCCTTATTGCATCTTGAAGACCCCATGCTTTGTAATATCTTTCATATGGCTAGTGAATTGATATTGTGGATCACAAATCCCACAATTGTTTTTCCTCATATTGGTTTCTCAAATACAAATTTTGTGTGTTATGGTGTTCATTCATGTGGCTGATGAAATGATGAAAGAATAATGATCCAATAGAATACTGAGAGGGGGGGGTGTATTAGTATACTCAAAAACTGATACAAACTCCCAAACTCAAAATAACCTTATCAACAAGATAGTTTTGTCAAGATAATGACTCAAAGATTACCAACATCACCAATCATCAACCGGTTTGACTGTTATAGCAACTTAATAGTAAATAACTTCAATCTTGTAAACATCAACAATGCTTAATCAAATATCAACATATTCATCTAGAATAGTTAAGTAGTTAAATAATCAACAAATAAGATCATAACCACAATAGCATTTACCATTTGACACAAATATTTATACATGGAAAACCCACAAGGATAGTTATCTGAGCTCTTCTGAAGTTCACCCTGTTAGGAGCCAAGCCTATTAAAGCTTTACAATAAGTCTTGTTAAGAACTAATTCCATTTAGAAATCACCCAGTTAAGGGATTTAGAAATATGCTCTGATGAAAAGAACAATACCCTTTTAGGACTAACCTTGCTGGAGGATTTGAGAGTCCAAACTAATGGACCACCTTGTTAGATGATTTAATAAGTAACCCATCTTGTTAAAGCTTACCCAGTTAGGAGATTTTGATTTCTATTGTAATTGTTAGAAAATAATAGGTTTTCTTGATATGTTTGAATAGCACTACCTCTGCTTGATTAAATCCTTTATAAGCTTCAATCTACCTTTACACAAATTGTAGATCCATCCACCAGTTTGGCAACTAGACTCTCAACTAATTTCTGCCAACTTTTTCCAACACTTTTACAAACAACTTCATTGACCTTAAATATAAATCAACTAGGTCGGTAACACAACAAAAACCTGATTCTCATCATTGAGATTACAAACAAGTTGGTACAATCTTGATCGATAGAAATAATAATAATCTCTTCACATTCTTCAAGAAAATTCTAACCGCTCCATTATCACTGCTTCATCGGACTTGTAACTCATCGTGCACTATGGATTTGATGCAATCCATTTTTCTCCTTTCCAAGACAATCAAACGCACAAAGTGAATATGAAATTATCCTTATACAATGATCACATGTGTCTCCATCATTACTGCTCAACATTAGATCTTACACCAACAAACTTGATTGGTTAGGGTTTAACACAAAAAAACTGGTAGGGTTTACCGGTTTACATAACATAGAAATATTTAACCTTATACACTTGTTCAACTTAAAAACTACCATATACCGGTTTGCAACATCTTCCACAAATTTTATCATACTAGTTACAACACAAAAGAAATATCAACAATAACATCAACATTATCATGAATACCATTCACTAGTTCAATTGACATCAATGACAACATATCATTAATGCAATCTATATGCAAAATAACAACAATCTAAAAATACCAACAATCTCCCCCTTTGGCATTGATGGCAATACAAATATCAATGCCTCTAATTGCTGCTATGATTGGTAAATTGGAATCCTTGTTTACATTACCAAGTATTCACCATGCTCTGTCTATCTTTAGTTTGCCACTAGTTCACCTAATCAGACATAATTCTTCTCCTCAATCACATAGTTCTTCTCCCCCTTTGACAATAATACCAAATGAAAAGTAAACTATATAATATCAAAATCTAATTGTGCATCAACATAATGCAACTTTATGTTCTCCTTGTGGAATACATCCACTCCTTCATCAATCCATGTAACATTGTGCAATTAATTCAAGGACTGATGCAATCAACATCATGCTCAACTGACTTCATGAAGAGGGACAATGCCCAACTAACTTCTAAGATACTCAAAAGTGGTCTTAGGTAGAGGTTTGGTAAAGATATCTACAAGCTGCTCCTGGGTAGAAACATGCTCTAAGATAACATCTTTACTTTGAAATTTCTCCCTCAAAAAGTGATACTTTAATTCAATGTACTTAGTCCTTGCGTGCAAAATAGGATTCTTCAAAATACTAATTGCACTCATATTATCACACAAAATCTTGATAGGTTCTGAGATCTTCATCTTAAAACCTTCCAAAATATGTCTTATCCAAATAGCTTGTGTGCAATTCATATAAGCTGCTACATACTCAGCTTGAGTAGTAGATTGTGAAGTACAACTCTACTATTTACTACTCCATGAAAGTAGCCTTCCTCCTAGAAAGAATGCTCCAATGATAGTACTCTTCTGATCATCAATATTTCCTACCTAATCAGTATCAGTGTATTCCTTCAAATCAAAGTTTCCACCATATGGATACCATAACCCATTATCAGTTGTACCTTTCAGATATCTAAAAATTCTCTTGGTTGCTATCAGATGTTTTTCCTTTGGATTTTTATGAAATCTAGCAAAAATACCAACTGCATGGGCAATATTTGATCGACTATGAACAACATAATATAATATACCAATCATTGACCTATACTCCTTCTCATCTACAAATTTAGATGCATCTTCCTTGGACAATTTACAACCTATAATCATTGGAGTTCCAACTAGTTTACAATCACTCATGCCAAAAGTCTTCAATATTTCTTTCACATACTTAAATTGAGTAATGAAAATACCATTCTTCATCTATTATATCTGCAAGCCTATGAAATTTTTTATTTCCCCTACTAATGACATCTCAAACTCATTCTTCATTTCATTTGCAAAGTTGTTGCTCATGACATCATTACCTCCAAATATAATGTCATCAACAAATACTTCACTAACTAGTTTTTTATCTCCTTCAAACTTGTGATAAATGTTGTTGTCCTCACTGGTACTTGCAAAGCCTATTTTCATTAGATGTGTATGAAGCCTTTCATACCATGCTCTGGGTACCTTCTTTAATCCATACAAATCTTTATGAAATTTGTATACCATGTCTTCTTTGTCTGTCAATGCATAACCATTAGGTTGTTTTATATATACCTCTTCTTCCAATATCCCATTCAGAAATGCAGACAACATCCATCTGGTATACCTTGAACTTCTTGTGAGTTGCAAATGCAAGTAATGTTCTTACTCCTTCTAATCTTGCTACTGGTGCAAAATTTTCTCCATAATCCTCTCCTTCTTCTTGCACATAACCTTTACATACTAATCTTGCCTTATTGCGAACTAGAATACCATCCTCATTTAGCGTGTTTCTGAACACCCATTTAGTACCTATGACATTTTTGTTTACCGGTCAGGGTACCAGGGTCCAAGTGTTGTTTGTTTCAATTTGATCTAATTCTTCTTCTATTGCCTTAACCCAATGATCATCAACAAATGCCTCCTTAGAACTTCTAGGTTCAAAGGTTGAGATCATGCAAGAGTTATCTGTAACTCTTCTTCTAGTAAGTACTCCAAAATCCTTATCCCCAATAATCTGCTCAGGACTATGATTTAGTCTCGCATATCTAGGAATAACATGATAATTCTCCTCAGGTTTAGCTTGTTCATTATCTTCTTCTGAATTTATCTATTTTGGTTGAACAAGTACATTAGGATTTCCCTGACCAGTTTTAGATTTAACTATTTTAGGTTCCAAAAGAAAAATGCAAGGATCTTCATCCTTTATCTCTAAACTTGTTCTTTCTGAAACTTTAGAACATTCATCTACATGAACATCAACACTCTCAACAATTATCTGAGTCTAGTTGTGGAAACATTTGTAGGCCTTACTCTTGGTGGAGTAGCCAAGAAATATGCCTTCATCAATCTTTGCTTCAAACTTTCTTATATAACCACGTCTTTCGATAAACATTTACTACCAAAGATCTTGAAGTAACTAACATTAGGTGACCTTCGATACCAATACTCATAAGGTGTCTTGTCCTTACCTTTTTTTCATCATAACTCGGTTCATTGTGTAGACCGTTGTACTTACAACTTCTCTCCAAAATGTTTTCCCCCAACCTCCTTGTATCAACATACTTCTACTTGCTTCAACCTTTGACCAGTTGTTTCTCTCTACTATACCATTTGGGTGTGGTATCCTTGGTGTAGAAAGTTGTCGATTGATACCATTCTCATGAGAGTACTTAGTGAAGTCCACAGAAGTGAATTCACCGACTTGATTTGTTCTCAGACATTTTATCTTTTTTCCACTATTTTTCTCAGATAAGGCCCTGAATGCCTTGAACTTCCCAAAAGCCTCATTCTTATCTTTCAAGAATGTGACCCAAATCATCCTTGAATAGTTATCTATGAATATCATGAAATATCTATAACTTGAAATTCTTGTAGTTCTTATTGGTCCACATAGATCCATATGAACCAAATCTAACAAGTGCTCTACTGAGAAAGACTTTCTCTTGAGGGTAGAAGAAGTCATCTTCCCTAACTGACATTCTTTACAAAGAGAATTAACTGGTTTATCTATTTGAGGTAGACCTCTTACTATCTTAGACTTACTCACTTTAATAATATTATCAAAATTTATATGACAAAATCTTCTATGCCAAAGCCAACTATCATCTATTTTTGCAATCAAATGGTTGTTAACTTTTGGATTAAGATGAAATAGATTACCTTTGGTCTCTTTACCGATTGCAATCAATTAACCTTTATTGTCAAATATTTTGGACATGCCATTTCTAAATTCTAGTGGGTATCCTTTATCATTTAGTTATGCCACACTAAGAAGATTATGCTTAAGACCTTCAACCCAATAAACATCATCAGCACTGCTCTTCCCATTAAGAGAAATAACTCCCTTACCTTTAAAAATACAAGGTGAGTCATTGACAAATCTGACACCTCCACCATCAAATTATTTCAAGGAAATAAATTTCCTCTGATCACCAGTCATGTGATGTGAACAACCACTATCAATGATCCAATCATCAAAGTTATCCATCTTGGATACTAGAGTCTTCTGATCAGATGTTTCTTCCTTAATAGACACAAACACAATATCTTCACCAAGATCATCATCAGATTCATCATTAGTAATACCATTGTCAATAGCTATAAGACAATCTCTCTTGCCTCTACCCTTATACTTCTTAAATTTGTCTCTTGTATTCATTCTCACCATTAGGGAGATTTGCTGCTATATGACCAATCTTGTTGCATGCAAAACATTTTAAAGGTAGCTTGCCTCTATATTTACCAGTGCCTCTAGGTAATCATTTTGCCAACAATGCTTCAAGTTCCACTAAGTTTTCTTCATCTTCAGTATCTCTACTGGATCTAGATTCATAGCTATGGTCAGTATCCCTACTTCTTCTCACCGATGGGTTAGAGATAGAATCTCTGAATGTAGATTCTGATTTTTGTACACTACCATCATAGCCATTTAGTTCAAAAGTAGTAAGTTTGCCAATAATAGAGTCAAGAGTTACCTTTGTCTTGTCAATGGATTTTAGGACTTGAATAGTTGCAACTCTAATAGCATAGACCAGTAGCAAGGTTCTCAGTACCTTAATGATTACTATGGCATCTTCCACTTTCTCTACTGCACTCTTTATCTCACCAACTATCTCTTTAATACTCTGACCGTATTGCTGGATATGATAGTTCTGATACAAATTGTTAAGTACAAATGCCAAGCTAACAAGATGAGAGGGGGGTGAATCATACAAACTTAAACTTCCATAAAATCAACAGATTCAACCTTGGTAGCTTTAATAGATATAAGTAACCAAAACTGTAAAACATGCAAACTCATAAACAGATAACATCACAACACATTGAACACCAGATTTAACATGGAAACCCAAATAGAGAAAAACCACTATGGGATTTCGGA
Organism: Cryptomeria japonica; assembly: GCF_030272615.1. Taxonomy (NCBI): domain Eukaryota; kingdom Viridiplantae; phylum Streptophyta; class Pinopsida; order Cupressales; family Cupressaceae; genus Cryptomeria; species Cryptomeria japonica. The sequence goes on from NC_081411.1 coordinate 191,540,273, forward strand.
CCCACTAAGAAATACACTCTTCTACAGTATGCTTGGTTAAAAGCAAATCCTGTTAAAGATTACAAACACATTGTTAGATGTGACTCGGTTAAGGGGTTTCCTTTAGATATGTTAGGATCTTCACTTTGTTAGAAATGAACTTGTCAAAGGATTTCAAAACAATCTACTAGAATGTCACCTTGCTAGAGGATTTACAAATAAGACTGTTAAGTCCACTTGGTTAAGAGATTTTTTGTCACTTTACAAAATAATAGTAATACAAATCTATCTACAACTTGACATCTAAAATGTTGAAGCACATTCTTATTTGCTCAATAAAATCTAGTCATAGGACTTATCTTGTCCCTCTACTAGGCTCCTTACTCTGTTATTCAAACAGGTCTTCAGGCTTTTGTGCTCGGTAATCACTATGTAACATCCCTGTGCTTACATTTTCCCGCATACATTGTTTATCAACACTTCCTTACTTATAAACAATCTACTAATCGCTTAATCTCCTTGATCACATTTCACATGATCAATCTAAGCCATCGAATCTTCAATCTTGACCAGGTTCAATGTATCCTTTGATTTGAAAATGTTTTACCTCACCTTAGAACTTGCATATATTTCTTGGAACCTGTGCTAGGGTATTACAGTTCAATCTAAGTTGTAGATCTTCTTGTCGATCTTCCATTGCCATAGATCCTTAACAAACTTCATACACATTGTATCAATCATTTAATCATATCCAGCTCATCAGCTTCATTCATTAAATAACACATGTATTCATCCAATGCATTTTGTTATTACTTGGATACAACTCGGTAAATACTAAAATTCACTCGATAGACATTCCGCCTTCATTAACCCATAGCGATAACCTTAGTGTTTACTGGCTAGGTTCCTTAGGGTTTACCGACTAGGTTTTTTGCTCAGTAACATAGTAGAGTATTAACCTTACAAACAATAGCATCTATAGGATATCAAAATAATCTAAACATCATGATCTCATCATTGTCTAACTTGGTAATAGTTTCCCATTGAATAACTTATTCCTCCCCTTATTCATCACATTCTTTCTGTGTCTTTTAGCAACATCTTAATTCTCTTCAAATCATTCTTCTTAAGATATGGCAACATCAAACTAAATCAAAAAATCAATTTCTTGACATCAATGAAAAAATAATATTGCTAAGACAGTAAACATCCTTAATCAATTATATCCATAATTATCAAAAACCTTCTCATTATCCTAATTGAAATGCCAACAATCTCCCTTTGTTTGTTATAATGCCAACAATCTCCCCCTTTGGCATTGATGGCAAAACCAATTGATTTGACCTAATTGATTCGGATTTGGATTGCTATGATTGATTGCTCAGATTGCTGAAATGCTCTCCCCCTTTCATAGTCTTCTCCCCCATACATAGTCTTCTCCCTCTTTGACAACAATGTCAAAAGAAAACTAATACATAACTTTTTCCTATGAGAAGTAATTCCTTTGCGGTTTGGTATCAACTCAATCTCAGTCAGAGCATTTTGTCTTCAATTCCTATTTGATTGTTTTTGTTTCCTGCACACCATTAGAAAACCTCCTAAAGTGTGTAAATCAACATCAACTCGTAAAAGGTATTCTTTAGAGTCATCAAATTGATGCTTTCACTGAACTTGATCAGTGAGCAGAAGATAGAGGTAGGACCCCTAACTTGCTTCTGAGATACTAAAAAATGTCCCTTGATAGTGGTTTGGTGAAGATATCTACTAATTGTTCCTTTGTGCTAACATACTCCAACACCACTTTCTTCTCTTGAACTTCTTCTCTAAGATAATGATATTTGTTAGATGTGCTTTGTCTTAGAGTGCATAACAAGATTCTTTCAAATGTTAATGGCACTAGTATTATCACAAAATATAGTTACTAGCTCGGTAACTTTCTCATTTATGCCTTCCAACAGTTGTTTGATCCATGCTATATTGGTATAATTTAATGCTACAACAACATATTCAGCTTCTATTGTTGACTGTGAAACACATCCTTGTTTCTTGCTAAGCCAACTTACTAGTCTTTCTCCTAAAAAGAAAGCTCCACCACTTGTGCTTTTCCTATCATCTATGTTGCCTGCCCAATCAACATCAGTATAAAATTTTAAATCAAAATCATTCCCTTTCTAATATACTAAGCCATATTCCCCAGTGCCTTTCAAGTATCTGAAAATTCTCTTGATTGTTGTCATATGTGTTTCCTTTGGATCTGCAGAAAATCTTGCAACTATACCTACTGCATGTGCTATATCTGGCTTGCTGTGAACAACATATTGCAACTTTCCAATCATAGATCGGTGAAGTGTCTCATCAACAGATGCAGATTCATTATTCTTTGATAGTTTATAGTTGGTAGTCATAGGAGTACTTACTGGTTTTGAATCCTCCATTCCAAATTTCTTCAAGATTTCCTTTATGTACTTGGATTGAGTAATGAAAATCTCATCTTTCATTTGCAATATCTGCAGACCTATAAAATACTTTATCTCACCAATTAATGACATATCAAATTCTTTTCTCATTTCATTTTCAAAATTCTTGCATAAGGAGTCATTGCCAAAAAAGATAATATCATCAACAAATATGGCTGAGATTAGTATTCCTTTGTCTTCATCATTCTTCATGTACATATTATTGTTTTCACTAGTTCTTATAAAACCAATCTTGATTAAATAAGAATGCAATCTCTCATTACATGCTCTTGGTGCTTTCTTTAGACCATATAAAGCTTTTTTTAGTTTACATACCTAATCTTTATTCTCTCCTTCAACAAATCCTTCAGGTTGTTCAATAAAAACTTCTTCTTCTAATATACCATTTAGAACTGCAGATTTGACATCCATTTGATATACTTTAAAATTCTTGTAAGCAGCATATGCCAACAATTTTCTTACTCCTTCAAGTCTTGCCATAGGTGCAAAGGTCTCACCATAATCAATTCCTTCTTCTTGAGCATAACCTTTGCAAACTAGTCTTGCTTTATTTTGAATAACCTCACCTTTTTCATTCAGCTTGTTTCTGAAAATCCACTTTGTACTGATTACATTTTTGTCCTTCGGTCTTGGGACCACTATCCATGTGTCATTCTTCTTGATTTGATCAATCTCTTCTATCATAGCATTTATCCAATCTTCACTGCTAAATGCCTCTTTCACTATTCTTGATTCACATTCAGATATTAGACATGTGTTCTGTCTCAGTTTATTCCTTGTCATCACTAGATCATTCTTAACTCCTATAATTTGACTTGATGCATGATTCCTTCTGACATACTTGGCTAATATAGGCTTGATAGATTCTATATGATCTTCTTCATCACTCAATAACTAGATATTCTCTTCATTTCCTTCAACAGTTCTCTCGGTAGGACTTGTCAGTTGAACATAGAAAAATTCATCATAATCTTCTGGTTCCTTGGAATTTCCTTCATCATTTCTTTCTGCAAATTCATCAATTCTCACATTTGCACTTTCTACTATTTTTTTAGATGATTTGATCAGACATTTAAATGCATTGCTTCTAGAAGAATAACCTAGAAATGTTCCTTCTTCACTTTTCTGATCAAATTTTCCATTTCTATCATCTTTGTGAACATAGCATCTACTTCCAAAGATTTTAAAATAACTTACATTAGGTTTCTTGTCATACCAGATTTCATATGATGTCTTCAAAGTTCCTTTCTTCAGTTGTACTCGATTTAGGGTGTAAACTGCTATGCTTATTACTTCTCTCCAAAATGTTTGTGGTGCCTCTTTTCTATCATCAAGGTTCTTGCACAATCCATAATTGATCTATTTCTTCTCTTAGCAATTCTATTTTGTTGTGGAGTTCTCAGTGCAGATACTTGCCTTTTTATACCATGATCATTACAGTATAAGTAAAATTCATCAGAAGTGAACTCTCCTCCTCTATCAGATCTAAGACATTTTAGTTGTCTTCCTATTTCATTTTCAACTCTTGCCTTGTACCATTTAAACATTTGAAAAGCTTCAGATTTTTCTTTTAAAAACATAACGGACATCAACCTTGAGTAATCATCGACAAATAATATGAAATACTTATCACCATAATAACTTCGAACTTTCATGGGACCACAAATATCAGTATGCACAAGATCTAAAATCCCCTTAGAAGTGTTGGACTTACTTGTAAAGCTTGATCTTGTCATCTTACCCATCTGGCATCCTCAACACATAGCATTCTTAGGTTTCTCAAGACTCGGTAGACCTCTTACTCGATGTTTCTTACTTATTTTGATTAGATTATCAAAATTCACATGACAAAAACTTTTATGCCATAACTAGGTATCATCTATCTTTGCATATAAACACTTATTCCGAGTTGATTCAAGGTGAAATGTGTTCCCTTTTGTTTGTGTCCCAGTAGCTGCTAACTTTCCATGCTTGTCATGAACTTTGACAATTCCTTTTTGAAACTCTATTTGGTATCTTGTATTGTTTAGCTGTGCTATACTCAACAAATTGTATTTCAAACCTTCAACCCAATAAACTTCATTACATTTAGCATTATCAATAAGTGTTATGGATCCTTTACCTCTCACTAGACATGGTGCATCATTACCAAATCTTACATAACCTCCATCATAGTCTTCTAGCTTAACAAACTTGAGTTTGTCACCTGTCATGTGATGTGAACATCCACTATCTATTATCCAAGAATCATTTTCCCTTATGTGAGATACTAGGGCTTTTTCTTCATACCTTTCTTCATTTGATCCATCTTTGATAGCCACATAAACTACTTCCTGTGTATCAATTTCATCAAATTTATCATCATTGGATTCCTCATCAGCTATTAGGCATGACTTTCTATCTCTTCTTCTGAAATCTTGGTAACCTCTGTATTGATTGTCTTTATGTCTGTCATCTCAGTGATCTTTCTTTTCACTGGATTCTTTGTCAGTACAGTTAGAAGCCATATGTCCTATCTTATCACAATTGAAACATTTCAAAGGTAGTTTTCCTTTATACTTACCTTTGCCTCTCGGTAACCTTCTAGCTAATAGTGCTTCAAACTCTTCTTTCTTCTTGATTTCCGCATATAGTTTGTGCACTTTTTCCATGTTCCTTTGAAATATTTCACTTGCTTCACTATGATCCCCTTCAGTGTACTTACTCATTCTATCATTGTTATCATCAGATTCACCAATATGCAATGAATTGAAAGCAAATTCTACTTTATTTACTGAAGGCCCACTGTTGTCAAAATTACCTAACTCAAATGCATGTAGCTTACCGATAGTAGCATCTAAAGAAACTGGCATATTGGGTATAGACCTCAATTCATTGATTGTAGAGACTCGGATTTCATAGGCTGGTAGAAGGGTTCTTAATAACTTACTTGTTATATCCTTTTCTTCAATAGTTCCACCTGCTCTTTTGATTTGATTGACAATCTCCATTAATCTTGTACTGTACTGGGTTATGTTCTCACCTTCATTCATCCTCATAGATTCAAGTTGTCCTCTTAGACTATCCACTTTTTCTCTTTGAACATGTTCATCACCACCATACACAGATATGAGCTTGTCCCACATTGCCTTGGTATCATTGCAACCTTCTAGATCATTAAACTCTGAGTCAGTCAATGCAGATGTTATTTCAATCATTGCTTGAATATGTTCTTGCTTTTCCTTTATCTCTTCCATTATCAATGGATAGGTGCTCGGTGTAATGAAATCATTCTCCAGGTAATATGTTGCATATTCTCCAACTCCTGATAGGCGCAGCTTCATTCTTTTGTGCCATGTAGAGAAACTAGACTTGTTCAGCTTCGGTGCATTCCTCTTATACATCTTTGGATCTTTGCCTCAAGTACCTTTAAACTTTACATCTGGAATCCAAAGCTCTAATAGCAATTGATAGTTCTAATACAAATTGTTAAGTACAAATGCCAAGCTAACAAGATGAGAGGGGGGGTGAATCATACACACTTAAACTTCCATGAAATAAATAGATTCAACCTTGGTAGCTTTAACAGATATAAGTAACCAAAAAAAACATGCAAACTCATAAACAGATAACATCACAACACATTCAACACTAGATTTAATGTGGAAACCCAAATAGAGAAAAACCACTGTGGGATTTTGGACCCACTAAGAAATATACTCTTCTAGTGTATGCTCGGTTAAAAGCAAATCATGTTAAAGATTACAAACACATTGTTAGATGTGACCCAGTTAAGGGATTTCCCTTAGATCTGTTAGGATTTTCACTTTGTTAGAAGTGACCTTGTCAAAGGATTTCAAACACTCTACTATAATGTCACCTTGCTAGAGGATTTACAAATAAGACTGTTAAGTCCACTCAGTTAAGAGATTTTCTGTCACTTTACAAAATAATAGTAATACAAATCTATCTGCAACTTCACATATAAAATGCTGAAGCAGATTCTTATTTTCTCAATACAATCTAGTCATAGTACTTATCCTATCCCTCTATTGGGCTCCTTACTCTATTATTCAAACAGGTCTTCAAGCTTTTGTGCTCGGTAATCACTATGTAGCATCCATATGCTTACATTTGCCCGCATACATTGTTTATCAACAGTTCCTTATTTATAAAAAAATTGCTAACCGCTTAATCTCCTTGATCACATTTCCCATGATCAATCTTAGCCATCAGATCTTCAATCTTGACCAGGTTCAATGTATCCTTCGATCTAAAAATGTTTTACCTTACCTTGGAACTTGCATATATTTCTTGGAACTTGTGCTAGGGTATTGTAGTTCAATCTGAGCTGTAGATCTTCCTGCTAATCTTCCATTGCCATAGATCCTTAACAAACTTCATACATGTTGTATCAATCATTTAATCATATCTAGCTCATCATCTTCCTTCATTAAATAATGCATGTATTCATCCAATATATTCTATTGTTACTTGGTTGCAACTCGATAAATACTAAACTTCACTTGGTAGACATTCCGCCTTCATTAACCGATAGGGATAACCTTAGGGTTTACCGACTAGGGTTTTTGCTTGGTAACATAGTATAGTATTAACCTTACAAACATTAGCGTATGTAGGATATCAAAATAATCTAAACATCATGATCTCATCATTTTCTAACTCGGTAATAGTTGCCCATTGAATAACTTATTCCTCCCCTTATTCATCACATTCTTTCTGTATCTTTTACTGACATCTTAATTCTCTTCAAAACATTCTTCTTAAGATATGGCAACATCATACTAAATCAGAAAATCAATTTCTTGACATCAATGACAAAATAATATTGTTAAGACAGTAAAAATCCTTAATCAGTTATATCCATAATTATCAACAACCTTCTCAATATCCTAATTGAAATTCCAACAATCTCCCTTTGTCTGTTATAATGCCAATAGGATATTCTCACCTTCAGACATTCTCATTGTTTGCATTGCACACTCCAACGAGAAATTGTAGGGGATTGAAGGTATTGTCATTGATGGCAATCTTGAAATCCTATGGCACTAACAAACTCTACACCGATAGATAGTTTACCGACAGTGACAAAAATGATTACCAGCACCCTAGCCGACAAGATTTTGTTTATTGTATATTGTTTAATTGTAACATCTTTTTGTAAGCCAACATGGCATATTGTAATAAGACTCATATATAAGTATGAGATCTTGTAGATCATTTTGAAATAGGACATATACATGATAGATGGATATAATAAGCGAATATTAAGGGAGATTTTCGAGTAAGGTTTATGGTTGTTGTAAGAGCTTAAACCAATACTGAACCTGGCATAGTAGATGCTTTTTGTAGCAGTACATAACATTGGATTTCCATAATCAATTTTGTAAGTCAGTGAGACTTCCTTTAACAATTGAGCAGTGAGCTCTAGCTAGTTGGCCTTCCTACATGTGTAGGCACCACCTTTTGTAAGTAATATCCATTCATTGGCCAGTGAGTGAATATTGTGGGTCACAAATCCCATCGAGGTTTTTCCCACACTAGGTTTCCTTGCCAAAAATCTTGTGTTATGATGTGCTTTGTATGTTGTTCTTATTGTTCATATTTACTACATTAATTCTTGTTTATTGGTACACTATTTTGGAATGCAATTTATTTAATAAGGTTAGAAAATCTATTAATTGGCAAGATACTAATTCACCCCCCCTCTTAGTATATTTGGGAATCCTAACACTCATGTCATCAAATTTTCCTCTTAAACTCTCATCTTTCGCAATCTTAACATGTTCATTAGCACTATAAATCTCTTCTAATTTCTTCCATACTTCATATGTAGTTTCAAGACCATGAACATATACATATTTATCATCAGACAGCGAAATGATAATATCCTCTAATGCTTAATGATTCTCTTGTTGTTATTTCATTTTATCATCAATCAGAGTGCTAGTAGGTGCAACATATTGCATTTTCTACATGCTCCCAATACTAACTACCAATAATTTTAATGTAAATCTTCATTTTCTCACTCCATATCCTATAGTTATCTTTGTTGAACTTAGAACCTTCTTTCTTCATCATGATCTACAAGATCTTTTCCTCAAACTATTAGGCTTTTAGGTATAGAGGACATGAGATGCTCTGATACCAATTGACGATATGATGAAAGAATAAGGATCCAGTAAAATACTAAGAGGGGGAGGGGTGAATCAGTATACTTAAAAACTGATACAAACTCCCAAATGGAAAATAAACTGATCAAAAAGATAGTTTTGTAAAGATAATGTCTCAAATATTACCAACATCAACCAATCATCAACTAGTTTGATTTTTATACCAACTTAATAGTAAACAATTTCAATCTTGTAAACATCAACAATTCTTAATTAAATATCAACATATTCATCTCTCAATGCTTCCAGTTATCATGCCTTATCAGAATAGTTAAGTAGTTAATCAAATCAATAAATAAGACCATAACCACAAAAGAATTCACCACTTGACACAAATATTTATACATGGAAACTCCAAATAGGTAAAAACCATGGTGAGATGAGACTTACAAGGATAGCTATCTGAACTCTTTTGAAATCCATCCTGTTAAAGCTTTACAATAAGTCTTGTTAAGAACTAATTCTAGTTAGAAATCACCTAGTTAAGGGATTTACAAATATACCTTGATGAAAAGCACAATACCTTGTTAGGAGTAACCTTGCTAGAGGATTTGGGAATCCAAACTAATGGACCACCTTGTTAGAGGATTTAATAAGTAACCAAGCTTGTTAGAGATTACTTGGTTAGGAGATTTTGATTTCTATTGTAATTGTTAGAAAACAATAGCTTTTCTTGATCTGTCTGTATATGACTACATCTACTTGATCAAATCCTTTTTAAGCTTCAATCTACCTTCACACAAATTGCAGATCCATCCACTAGTTTGACAACCACACACTCTGCTAATTTCTACCAACTTTTGCCAACACTTTTACGAACAACTTCATTGACCTTAAATACAAATAAACTAGGTCGGTAATACAACAAAAAGCTAATTCTCATCATCGAGATTACAAAAAAGATGGTACAATCTTGACTCTTAGAAATCATATCAATCTCTTCACATTCTTCAAGAAAGTTCCAACCGCTCCATGATCACTGCTTCATTGGACTTGTAACTCATCACGTGCTATGCATTTGATGCAATCCACTTTGCTCCTTTCCAAGATAATCAAATGTGCCAAATAAATATAAACTTGTCCTCATACAATGATCACACGTGTCTCCATCATTACTGCTCAACATCAGATCTTAAAGCAACAAACATGATTGGTTAGAGTTTAACACAAAATAACTGGTAGGGTTTACTGGTTTACATAACATAGAAATGTTTAACCTTATACACTGGTTCAACTTACAAACTACCATATACTAGTTTACAACATCTTCCACAAATTTTATCATACCGGTTACAACATAAAAGAAATATCAACAATAACATCACCAATATCATGAATACCATTCATCGGTTCAATTGACATCAATGACAACATATCATTAATGCAATCTATTAGCAAAATGCCAACAATGTAAAAAATACCAACAGTGGTTGGTTTATTTACTTCATGTTATATGTTGTAATAAGGTAAAATATTATATTACCGACAGAATACTGAGTCACCCCCCCTCTTAGTGTTCTTGGGTTCATTGTATTCCAACAGTTGTCAACACACCTGTCTACAAAATGAACCTGATATTGGTTAAAAGAGGTAAGGATAAAACTCCTTATGAATACTGGTATGGTAGATCACCTAATGTCAGTTACTTTAAGATTTTTGGTAGCAAATGTTTTATCAAAATAGGTGATTATATTGGTAAGTTTGATGCTAAGAGTGATGAAGGCATATTTCTTGCTTACTCTACCAAGAGAAAAGCCTACAAATGTTACAAAAACTGGACAAAGAAGATCATTGAAAGTGCTAAGGTCCAAGTTGATGAGTTTCCTAAGAAATTAGGAGAAACTAGTGAAGAGAAGAAAGAAGTTGAACCTTACATTCTGATTTTGGAACTAGAACCGGTGAAGCCAAAAGTTGGTGAAATGAATACTACAACACCAGTTCAACCTGAATAGGTAGATTCTATAGAAGATGAAGAAAGTGAAGAAGAAGAACTTGAATACCATGATCATGTTATTCCAAGGTATGTTAGACTTAATCATAATTCGAATCAGATTATTGGAGATAAAGATGTTGGTGTGTTAACTATAAGAAGAATAAGAGAGAATTCTTGTATGATCTCCACTATTAAGCCTACAACAACAAAGGAAGATTTTGGACATGATCACTGGATCAAGGCTATAGAAGAAGAACTTGATCAAATTAAGAAGAACAATACATGGACACTTGTACCTAGATGGGTGACCAAAAATGTAATAGGTACTAAATGGGTATTTAGTTATAAATTGGATAAAGATGGAGTAGTAGTAAGAAATAAAGCCAAACTGGTATGCAAAGGTTATGCACAAGAAGAAGGTGAAGACTATGGTGAGACACTTTCATGTTGCAATATTGAAAGGTGTCAGGACTCTACTTGCATTTGCTACATACAGAGGATTCAAAGAATATCAGATGGATGTGAAGTCAACATTTTTAAATGGAATATTGAAAGAGGAAGTCTACATTGAACAACCAAATGGTTATGCTTTGATTGAAGCAAAGGATATGGTGTGCAAACTACATGAGACACTACATGGTTTGAAGCAAGCCCCTAGGGCATGGTATGAAAGACTACATTCTCACTTGGTGAAGATAGGTTTTGAGAGAACTAGTGAAGACAACAATATATATCTCAAGACTTAAGGAGATAAGATATTGGTTAGCGAGGTATTTGTGGATGATATCATTTTTGGAGGAAATGATGACATGTGTGATGACTTTTCTAATGAGATGAAAAGTGAATTTGAGATGTCTTTGATAGGAGAGATTAAATTCTCTATAGGTTTGAAAATTCAATAGATGAAGAATGGTATTTTAATCACATAGTCCAAGTATGTGAAAGAGATATTGAAGAATTTTGGAATGGGAGACTATAAACCAGTTGGAACACCAATGGTTACATGTTGTAAATATTCTATGGAGGATGATTCTACATTATTGGATGAAAAGGATTCTAGGTCAATGATAGGGAAACAACATTATGTTGTCCATAGCAGACTAGATATTGCTCATGCAGTTGGATTAGTTGCTAGATTTCATTAAAGTCCTAACGAAACACACATGGTAGCAACTAAAAAAAAAATTAGATATCTAAAAGGCATAATTAATTATGGATTATGGTATCCATATGTAGGTAACTTTGATTTGAAATTCTATATAGTTGCAAAATAGGAAGGTAATGTTGATGATAGGAAGATTACAACTAGGGTAGCATTCTTTCTTGGAGGATGACTAGTATCTTGTAGCAGCAAGTGTTAGGATAATCAATGGACAACTCAGAGGGGGGGGGGGTGAATCATTTGTCAACATATTATATTAATCAAACCACTTTATAATCTTTAACCAGAGCACATAAACATGAATACCAGAATAGCAGAAAGAGATGCGAGTAAGAAATAGAACTTAAGAATGAAATAAAGAATAAACACAATGCAAGTATACCACATAACACTATGATTTGTCTGTGGGAAACCTGGTAAAGGGAAAAACCATGGTCGGAAGCCTACCCATAGTCATATGATACTTCTGTAGAAAGTATGTGATATAATAAGGGGCCTGCACATGCTGGAAGGCACACTGCCTAGAGCATACTTCTCACTACAAAGGAGTCTCACTGACTACAAAGAGGTTATAACCACCTCAAGATAATTGACCAACAATCCAGAAGAATGAACTAACATAGATAGCATCTACCATGCCTGATTACAGTCCTAGTTAAGATCAATACCAGATGCCTTTGACCTCTTACTTAAACCCAATTATATCACCTATGATTGACCAAATCTCCTTCGCGTATGATATTTTATTTCATGATCATGAACATATTACATTCCCATACCCTATTCTACAATGAGATCTTACATCAATTTATACAACCCCTAAGGCCTAAACCAATTAGGTTGGCCACCTAAAAGATATTACAATAATATTATTACATACATCCATATTACAATGATATGCCATGTAGGATTAAGACCAAAACAACAACAACCAATATATAAATCATCCTGATAACATGTAGGGAACACATTAACATGATACCAATCCATAACCTAGATAGGTACCAGACCTAATTTGGGTCTGTCATACCAAAATGATGTCTCCAATCAGTCAAGGCATGATCAAGGATCACCTTTGCATCTTGAATTCCATCTAGAAGCCGCACCAACACCACTTATGTATTATGTCAAAGATTCTTAGTGAAAGATTTGTCAGTTTAAACCTTAAACCCTTACCGATAACACAAGATCTTCTATCGATAACCAAAACCCATCTATCGATAACCAATCCTAACAACTAGTTTTGACATCAATGACAAAACATCAATCCAAAACATAATCATTTCCTCCATATTGCCAACAATCTTCTCATTTGGCATTGATGGAAACACTAGATGTGAAAAACATCTAAGTACCAAGAAATGCTAAACAAGTCTCCCCCTATGGAAGAGAACCAACAATCTCCTGTATATAGATCTGAATATAAATAACTCTCCCCTTATGAATAATATCTCTGTAAAATTCTGAATTTATTGTTCACATCACTATCTCTCCCCCTTTGACATCAATGCTAGAAATCAGACAAAAATATCAAAGAAAGAATATAATCCTTTGAATCTTAAAGCTGACTACTCCCCTAAGTAGTACCACCACTCATTAGTGTTGGAATAAATAGTATCTCTGATAATGCAAGTCGAACTAATGCCAAAATGCATCAATCAAGTCTCTGCCGAAGGGGTAAAAACCCCTAACCTATCTCTCAAACACTCAAATGATTCCTTAGATAGTGGTTTAGTGAATATATCTGCAATCTACTCTTTAGTGTTGACATAAACCAATTTGACTTTCTTTTCTTCCACCTTGTCCTTCAAAAAGTTGTATTTTATTGATATGTATTTAGTCTTAGAGTGAAATATCGGATTCTTAGACATGTCAATAGCTACAGAGTTATCACAATAGATAACTACCAGTTCAATACAATTTACCTTAATATCCTTCAACATTTTCTTCATCCACAAGACTTCAGTGTGATTAGTTGCTGATACAACATATTTATCTTATACAATAGATAAGGAAATACATGAGTGTTTTTTCCTAATCCCTGAAACCAATTTCCTTCCAAGAAAGAAAGCTCCACCATAAGTTCTCTTCTTGTCATCACTATCTCCTACCCAATCTGAATCTGCATATGCACATAAAGTAAATTTATCTTCTTTAGAATACCATAAGCCATATTATGTTGTTCCTTGCAAATACCGAAATATCCTCTTTACTACACATTCATGATTTTCTTTAGTAGTACTTTGATATCTTGAAACAATAATTACTGCATTCATAATATCTGGTCTAGTTTGAGCTAGATATAACAAGCCACCAATCATAGACTTATACCTTGTCAGATTTACTGGTGTAGATGTGTCTTTGATAGATAATTTCTCACTTGTCACCATAGGATTAATTATTGGTTTGGAATTATCCATACCAAACTTCTTCAACAATTCAAATTCATTCTTCATATTATTAGAGAATTTGATGCATAGTTTATCTTCACCTCCAAAAATGATATCATCAACAAATACTTCAATGATCAGAATATCATCATCAGTGATCTTATAATATAAATTACTATCACCACTGCCTCTAGTAAAACCAAGCTTCAAAAGTTATTTATCCAATCTTGCATACCAAGCTTTAGGAGCTTGTTTCAATCCATATAAAGATTTCTTCAACCTGCAAACCATATCTTTATCATCTGTTAGTGAAAATACATCAGGTTGCTCAATTTATCCATCTTCCTCAAGTTCACCATTGATAAATATACATTTGATATCCATTTGATAGACCTTATAGTACTTATAAGCTGCATAGGCAAGCAATAGTCAAACAACTTCAATTCTAGCTAGAGGTTCAAATGTATCACCATAATCAAATCCTTCTATTTGACAATATCCTTTACAAACCAATCTAGCCTTGTTTCTTACAAGTTAACCATCCTCATTTAGTTTTTTTCTAAAAACGTATTTAATTCCAATAATATTCTTATTTTTAGGCTGGGGAACTAAAGTCCAAGTCTCATTCTTCTCTATCTCATCTAATTCATCTTCCATAACCTTTCGCCAATGTTTATCTTTACAAGCTTCAATAACATATGCTAGTTCAATTTGAGAAATAAGACATACCTCTTCATTTCCCAGTCTGCTTCTTGTCATAATTTCCTTCTTCCTATCTCTAATGATTTGATCTTCAGAATGATTTAACCTTACATACTTTGGTGTCTTCTTAACGTTAGGTTTACAGTTTTGATCATCAGTCACAGTTGAATTTTTTGATTGTGCTTGTGTAACTATCTTAGTGTCTTGTATCGATTGAGGCATTTCTGATTCATTTATGATTATTTCCACTACCGGTTCCTTATCATATGATATAGATTGATTTCTATATTTCTCATCCACATTCACATTAGCTCTCTCCACAATTTTCTGCAATCTTTTGTTATAACATCTATATGCTTTGCTTTGAGTTGAATATCCAAGAAATATCCCTTCATCACATCTAGGATCAAACTTCCCAATCAAATCATCCCTTTTAATATAACATTTACTTCCAAAAATTATGAAATATTTAACAACAGTTGTATATCCAAACCATAATTCATAAGGGGTCTTACTAGTTTCACATTTGATATGAACTCTGTTGAATGTGTAGTGTTGTACTCACTACTTCTCTCTAGTAGATGTGAGGCAATTTGGCTTCCATTATCATAGTTCTTTCTACATTCAAAATGTTTCTATTCTTCCTTTCCAATAGTCCATTTTGTTGAGGAGTCTGGGTTGCGGATAACTATCTCCTAATTCCCTTTGTCTCACAATATCTATTAAATTCATGAGAAGTGAACTCAGTGTCTTGATCTGATCTCAGACATTTAATTTTCAATTTAGTTCCTATTTCTACCTTAGCTTTAAAGATCTTGAATTTATCAAAAGCTTCAGACTTCTCCCTAAGAAAAGTCACCCACATCATTCTAGAATAATAATTTGTTGGCATTTAGCATAGAGATTGCATTAATGATATGTTGCCATTGATGTCAATTTAACTGGTAATGGTATTCATGTTATTGTTGATATTATTGTTTTTGATATTGGCTAGTAACCAGTAAGAAGAGCTTTATGGAAGATGTTGTAAACCGGTATGTAAAGATTGTGAGTTGAACCAATGAACCGGTGTAAACAGTTTAAGCTATTAAACCCTAACCCTAATCCTTGTGTGTCTCATCTCACTGTGGTTTTTATCTATTTGGGTTTTCTACGTATAAATGTTCATGTCAAGTGGTGAATGATTTTGTGTTTTTGATCTTAGTTGTTGATTTGGTTAAGTTCTGATAAGGCATGATAATTATAATTTTCTTCTAGAAGTGGCCTATCATGGTACTAATAAACTATCCCAAGTTATGTACCCTTTACATCAAGGAAATAAATATTAGTGCATAATGTGTAGAGATACTTAAACTAATTTAAAGTGAAACAATTTATTGGAATAATGCAATTTTAACTACACACATGGACATCCTTATAGTGCTTATTTTGTTGGTATTTTTAGATTGTTGGCATTTTGCATATAAATTACATTAATGATATGTTTTCAATGATGTTAATTGATCCGGTAATGGTATTCATGCTATTGCTGATATTATTTTCTTTTATATTGGCTAGTAACTGGAAAGAAAATCTTTGTGGAAGACATTATAAACTGGTATGTAAAAGTTTGTGAGTTGAACTGGTGAACTTGTGTAAAGGGTTAAACCTTTCTATGCAATGTAATTGGTAAACCCTATTTGTTGTTAAACCCTAACCAATCAAGTTTGATGGTTTATTATCTGATAAGAGAAAATGATGGAGACATGTGTGATCATTGTATGAGGATAAGTTCAAATTGTTTTGGCGCATTTGTTTTTCGTCTAGGGAAGGAGCAAAGTGGATTGCATCTGATGCACAAGGTGTGATGAGTTAAAAAGTCCGATGAAGCGGTGATCATGGAGTGGTTGGAATTTTTTTTAAGAATGTGAAGAGATTGTCATGATTTCTAATGGTCAAGATTGTACCAATTTTTTTGTAATCTCAATGATGAGAATTAGGTTTTTGTTGTGTTACCGACCTAACAGATTTGTATTCAAGGTCGATGAAGTTATTTATAAAGGTGGTTGGCAAGATTGATAGAAACTTGTTGAGTGTGTAGTTGCCTAACCAGTGAATGGATCTGCACTTTGAGTGAAAGAAGATTGAAGCTTAAAAGGATTTGATCAAGCAAATGTAGTGCTACTCAGACAGATCAAGAAAACCTGTTGTTTTCTAACAATTATAGTAGAAGTGAAATCCTTTAACCGAGTAAGCTTTAACAAGGTTGGTTACTCATTAAATCCTCTAACAAGGTGGTCCATTAGCTTGGATTCTTAAATCGTCCAGTGAGGTTACTCCTAATAGGGTATTGTGCTTTTCATTGAGGCATATTTGTAAATCCCTTAACAGGGTGATTCCTAATCAGAATTAGTTCTTGACATGACTTATTGTAATGCTTTAACAAGATTGGCTCCTAACAGGGTGAACTTCAAAAGAGTTTAGATAGCTATTCTTGTGAGTCTCATCTCACTGTTTTGTTTATCTATTTGGTTTTTTCACATATAAACATTTGTGTCAAGTGATGAATGCTTTTATGGTTGTGATTTTATTTGTTGATTTGGTTAACTTCTAATAAGGCATGATAAGTAGAAGTACTGAGAGATGAATATGGTGGGTTATGATTAAGTATTGTTGATGTTTACAAGATTGAAATTGTTTATTGTTAAGTTGTCATAATAGTTAAACTAGTTGATGTTAAGTATTCTTATGAATATTGATCTTGAGTCAGATATGTTTACTTTGTTTGACTAAGTTTGAGTTTGGAAATTTGTATCAGTTTTTCAATATATTGATTCACTCCCCCCTCTTAGTATTCTACCAAATACTTATTCTTTCATCATACCATCAATTATAATCAGAGTGTCTTAGGTCCTCTTAATCTAAAATCCTAACACCTTGAGGAAAAGATCTTATAGATCATGATGAAGAAAGTGTTAGTATTTTGGTATGGTTTTGTCATTGATGTCAACACCTACTCACACTTATCAACTCTGGCACTTTGGAGGATCAATAATGTTCACCAGCAAGCAAGTGACTTATGTACAGTCACCGATATCTGGTACACTGATAGGATATAATGTTCACCGACACTTGGAATGATATGGAAAGCACCTGGTTATATCAAAGATATCATTTGGACACATTATCTTGGAGATTTGTTCATTGAAATATTCATATTTGAATATTTGTTGTTATCGACAAATAGGTCCAAGTTATACACTGGTAGGCTTATCTACTCTAGATCAGAATGGCATGCTTTGGAGATGATTTTGTTGTTATTGTAAATGTGTTAAGCCGACATGTTGAATCAGAAATTGCATCAACTATTGTAATTGTTTTATTGTAATATCTTTTAGAGCTGACCTACTAAAATTGGTCTTAAGTTATGGTATATATGTAAGATCTTATTTGTAAGATCGATAATGTGATAAGGACAAGGAATTGTAAGAAGGTATATGTAAGAATAAGCAGAGCTATACACATAGACATCATTTGAAGGTGAATCAAGGTATTTGTAAAGACAATCAGAACTACACCAGTACTGAATCCAAAATATAAAGATGCTATTTTGAGCAGTACATTCTTATTGAATTTAACCATCCAATTGTAGTCAGTGTGACTTCGATTTATATTTGAGCAGTGAGCTCTAGGTGCTTGGCCTTTCTGCATGTGCAGACCTCATTTGTATACACATACTATTTGTATTATATAATTGTGGGTAAGGTTTCCCACCGTGGTTTTTCCCCTTAAAGGGTTTCCACATACAAATATTGTTGTTATGTGTTGTGGATGTTATTGTCTTTCTATTTCATGCATTAATCCTTACCGGTACTGTAATTAACTAATAAACTATCTACCGACATAAAGTTTTGTTTACCGGTATTAAGCATTAAGGTTGGTTAAATTGTTTTGGGTTTAAATTTACTTGACAATTGATTCACACCCCCTCCCCCCTCTCACTTGTCTTTGGGACCTAACAATTGGTATCAGAGTAGAGTCCTCTATTTACAGAAGTTTAATAGCTTGAGGAGGTCCAATATCTACTAACTATTTCAGGAAGGACAATCCTAAACTTGATAGAACCAACTATGGAATATGGAAGATTAGAATGGAGACACATCTAAATTGCATTGGAAATGACATCTGGGATGTTACAAAGAATGGCTATACAACTTCAACAACCAGTCATCCTAATCTACCAAACTTGGCTAAAGATGAGGAAAATGATTGCAAAGCAAGAGAAGCACTTTTGAGTGCATTAACAGATCAAGAAATCATGGGATTATCAGATAGGTCTACTGCGAAAGATATTTGGGATCATTTAGAAACATTGAATGAAGGAGATTCCACAGTCAAAATTGCAAAAATTGAAAGCTTCTGGGTCAGGTATGAAAATCTGAAAATGGAAGAAGATGAAAGGATTTCTGCTTTTATGGAAAGAGTAAATGAAATTGTTTTGGGTATTAAATGTTGTGGAGGAACCTTAAGTGAAGATGAAATTGTTTCAAAAGTTTTAAAAGGATTGCCACCAGCATACAAAATGAAATTTGCCACAATAAAGGAGTTAAGAACAATGCCTAATACATCAGTAACTAGGGATACATTGATTGGAAAACTTTCAGCTTTTGAAATTGAGGAATTTGGTCTTGTTGATACAATAAAGACAAATTTATCTTTAACGACATCAAGATCACTTGCACCATCATTTGACAAATGTGATTGGAAATCATTTTATACAAAAGAACTTGAGGAAAGTAGGAGAGAAAATGTTGAACTTGAAGAACGTGAAGCACTATTTGCAAGGAAAATGCCTAAATGTCCAGTTGGAAGTAACTATGAAGGTAAAGCACCCTTTAAATGTTTTAAATGTAATAAGATTGGACATATGGCTTTTAGATGCCCTGCTAGACATGCTAGGCTAAGAGAAGAAGCTAGAAGAACATACAAGCCTAACCCTGAATAGCAGAGATATGGATTTAAAAAGAATAAAGATAAATATTGTTATCTTGCTGATGAAGGAGTCACTGATGATTCAGATGAAGATCCAATAGACAATGGATGGGTTTTTGTTGCTATAACAGAAGATCAACTAACACCTACTATTCAACTAGTAGAGCAGGCCCTGGCAACTAAAGTTGAAGTTAAGGATGAATAGATCATTGATTTAGGATGCTCACATCAGATGATAGGTGATAAAGGTAAATTCTTGAACTTTTAGGAATATAATGGAGGTCTGGTAAGATTTGGAGATGACAAAGCTTGTTTAATCAAAGGAAAAGGTACAATATCTCTTGATGGAAAGCATAATACTGACAATGTTTACTATGTAGAAGGTTTAAAGCATAATTTTTTGAGTGTTGGTCAATTAGTTGAGAAAGGATTTCGGTTACAATTCAAGAATGGTAAATGCACAATTACGAACAAAACTGGTTTGGAAATTGCAACTGGTAATCAAACTAGAGGTAATAGCTTTCATTTGAATAATAGTGAAAAGACATGCTTGATTGCACATATTGATAAAAGTTGGCTATGGCATAAGAGACTCTATCATGTAAATTTTGATTGCATGGTAAAAATCAGTACTACTAAGGCAGTTAGAGATTTACCTAAGATTGTCAAACCTCACAATCTGGTTGTAAGGAATGTCAATTTAGAAAACAAGTTAGAGCATCTTTTAAAAGTATTCCAGAAAAATCAAATAATTCTCTTAACTTAATTCACACTGATTTATGTGGTCCAACTAGAACTAAAAGCTTACAAGGTGATAGATATTTCATGCTAATCATTGATGACTATTCTAGAATGTGTTGGGTTACTTTTCTCAAAGAAAAATCAAAAGCACTTGGAAAGTTCAAACTATTCAAAGCAATGGTAGAGAATGAAATTGGTAAGAAAATCAAATGTCTAGGATCAGATCAAGGAGGAGAATTCACATCTAAGGAATTTAATACATTTTGTGAAGTGAATGGAATTAGAAGATAGTTATCACCACCTCGAACACCACAACAAAATGGGGTTGTAGAAAGGAAAAATAGAACTATCTTGGATGCAGCTAGAAGTATGTTATCTAAAGAAAATCTACCAAACGTATATTGGAGAGAGGTAGTAAGCACAACGGTCTACACATTCAACAAAGGTCACATCAAAGGAGAAACTGGTAAGACCCCTCATGAACTATGGTTTTGTATTACTCCTACTCTTAAATATTTTAGAAAATTTGGAAGGAATTACTATATTAGAAGAGATGAGTATATTGGAAAATTTGATCCTAGAAGTAATGAAGGACTATTTCTTGGTTATTCATCTAAGAGCAAGGCATATCGATGTTTTAACAAGAGATTGCAAAAAATTGTTGAGAGTACAAATGTGAAGATTGATGAACAATTTAGAGGAACTTCAATGTATATAGACTTTGAACTGGCAAT
Source organism: Cryptomeria japonica (assembly GCF_030272615.1). Taxonomy (NCBI): domain Eukaryota; kingdom Viridiplantae; phylum Streptophyta; class Pinopsida; order Cupressales; family Cupressaceae; genus Cryptomeria; species Cryptomeria japonica. Next base: position 191,561,535 of record NC_081411.1, read on the forward strand.
AAAAATATGGACAAATGAACCTAGACTAAATCCACTGGTACAAAATGAAGATCTAGTTATACCGATATTATCTGAAAATTCCACTATAACTGAGGAACAACAACAAACAAAGACACCTCGGTGTGTAAGATTGAATCACTCTGAAAATCAAATAACTAGGAACAAATATCAAGAAGTTATGACAAGAGGAAGACTGACAAATGAAGAGGTATGTCAAATTTCTTCAATTAAACCATCATCAATTAATGAGGCATGTGAAGATTGTTAGGTCCCAGAAATAATTGAGAGGGGGGGGTGAATCAGTTGTCTAAAAATATTAAACCAAAACAACTTTATCAAATTACTACTTAATACTGGTGAAATTGTCTGCTATATCATTGGACAGATTTAACAGATAAATACAATACTGGTAAAGATTAATGCATGAAACTAAAAGACAAAATCATCCACAACACAACACCAATGTTTGTACATGGAAACCCTGTAAGCGGAAAAACCATGGTGGGAAACCTTACCCACAATCAAATGATACTACTGCAGATAGTAAGTGTACATAAATGGGGTCTTCACATGCAGAAAGGCCAAGTGCCTAGAGCTCACTGCTCAAACACAAATGGGAGTCACACTGACTATAGTTGGATGGTTAAATCCAATAAAATTGTACTACTCAAAATAACATTTTCATATACTTGATTCAATATCGGTGTGGTTCTGATATGCTTTCACAAAAACCTAGCTTCACCTTGAAATGATGTCTGTGTGTATAGCTCTGCTTAATCTTGCATATACCTTCGCACAAATCCTTTTTGACATTCCTCCATTGATCTTACAATTAAAACTGTACATTTATACCATAACATAGTAGGTTGGCTCTACAAGATATTACAATAAAATCATTTTACAAATAATACAATATCTAATGCAATAACCGATTGAACATGTCCGCTTGATGCATTTACAATAATAATTAATCAAATTCATAATATTCTATGCTGATCTAGAAAAGATAAACCTGTGGGTGTAACCGTGGACCTATTTGCCGATAACAAAAAATATGCAATTACGAATATGCCAATAAGAAATTCTCCAAAATAGGATGTCCAAAAAATGTCTTTGATATTTCCAAGTGTTTTCCATTCTATTCCAAGTGCCGGTGATCATTATATCCTATCGGTGTATCATATACCAGTGACTGTGCAAAAGTCACTTGCTTACCGATGAATGTTGCTAGATCTCCAAAGTGCTAGAGTTTTAGTAGGTGTTGACATCAATGACAAAACCATACCAAAATACCAACAATCTCCTCCTTTGGCATTGATGGAAACACAAGATGGAAAAACCATCAAAGTGCCAAAATAGAAATGCCAAGTATAAAAACCAATAATCTCCCTAAAGTAACAGTCTCTCCCCCTGAGAGTAACATGTGTTTCATTATGTTTTTTTGTACCAATCTCTTGCAAAAGATAATGTGTTTTTCCATAGATATCTCTCCCCCTTTGACATCAAATGCCAAAGTTACAACAAAATACCAATTTCATATACAAAATACCAACCAATTGCAATATACCAACTACTCTCCTTGACAAGTAGCTTCCTCATCAAAGCCGGAGTAAGAATATATCTCTGTTAATTCTATTGGTTGATGAGAGACATCAACTCTCTAAGTATCTACTAGTGGGGGTATGACCCCAAGCTGTTCTCTAAGATATTCAAAGGTCTCCTTAGGCAAAGGTTTAGTGAAAATATCTGCAAGTTGTTCTTTAGTATTCACATAAACTAGTTTTATTTGTTTTGCTTCAACTTTTTCCCTTAGAAAATTCAGTTTGATTGAAACATGTTTTGTTTTAGAATGTAGTACCGGATTCTTAGATATATCAATTGCTATTGTGTTATCACAATAGATAGTTATAGGTTCCTTGCATTTTACCTTTAAATCTTTCAACATTTGTTTAAGCTAGAGTACCTGTGTACAGTTAGTTGCTGCTGCAACATATTCTGATTTTGTTGTTGATAAGGATGTGCAACTTTATTTCTTACTCAACCAAGAGACTAATCTATTTCTAAGAAAAAATGCTCCGCCGGTGGTGATTTTTCTATCATCAACATCTCTTGCCCAATTTGCATTTCTATATTCACATAGGTAAAAGTTTTCATCTCTAGGATACCATAATCTAAGATTTGAAGTGCTTTTTAAGTACCAGAAAATCCTTTTTACTGTTGATTCATGATTTTATCTAGGATTACTCTAAAATCTTGAAACAATACATACTGCATTCATGATATCAGGTCTGGTTTGTGTCAAATACAATACACCTCCTATCATAGATTTGTACCTTGTTGGATTAATAGGTGTAGATTCATCTCTTAAAGATAATTTGTCATTTGTAGTCATGGGTGTACTTACCGGTTTAGAGTTCTCCATCCAAAATTTCTTAAGTAACTCTTTAAGTATTTTGATTTACTCAAGAATATACCTTTGTCAGTCTATGAAATCTGCAATCCTAAAAAGAATCTTATTTCACCAATCATAGACATTTCAAATTCTTGCTGCATTTTAATAGAAAAGTCTTTACACAATCCATCTTCTCCTCCAAATACTATATCATCAACAAAAACTTCTATAGCCAAGATGTTATCATTAGTCACTTTATAGTATAGATTACTATCATCATTACCTTTAGAAAAACAAATCTTTAAAAGATACTTATCTAGTCTTGCATACCAAGCTCTTGGAGCTTGCTCCAATCCATACAAAGCTTTTCTTAACTTCCAAACCATATCTTTGTCATCTGTCAAAGAAAATCCATCAGGTTGTTCAATGTAAACTTCCTCCTCAAGATCTCCATATAGAAATGCACATTTAATATCCATTTGATATACTTTGTAGTTCTTATGTGCTGTAAAGGCTAAAAATAATCTAACTACCTCAACTCTGGCTACCGGTGCAAAGGTTTCATTATAGTCAACTCCTTCTTTTTGAGAGTATCCCTTACACACTAGTCTTTCTTTAATTCTGATAACCTTACCATTCTCATCAAGTTTGTTTCTAAATACCCATTTTATTCCAATTACATTTTTATCTTTAGGCTGGGGAACTAATGTCCAAGTGTTATTTTTCTCAATTTGCTCTAATTCTTCTTCCATAGCTTTAGTCCAATATTTATCTTCACATACCTCTTTAATTGATGATGGTTCAATTTGAGCAATAAGACATACCTCTTCATCTACCAATCTTCCTCTTGTCATAACTCCTTTGTATTTGTTTCCAATTATCTAATCTACAGAATGATTCAATCTTACATACCGGGGTGTCTTTTCCTGTTGTAGTTCTTTAGTCACAGTGGAGTTTTTAGATGATACTAGTGTAACTAGATCTTCACTCTATATCGATGGATTTGGTGTAGTTTCATTTGTTAGAATTTTTGTTGCTAGTTCAGAATCTATATACCTTGAAGTTCCTCTGAATTGTTCATCAATATTTACATTTGTACTCTCAACAATTTTATGCAATCTCTTGTTAAAAAATCTATATGCTTTACTCTTAGATGAATAACCAATAAATATTCCTTCATCACTTCTAGGATCAAATTTCCCAATATACTCATCTCTTCTAATGTAGCATTTACTTCCAAATATTCTAAAATATTTAAGAGTAGGAGTAATACAAAACCAAAGTTCATGAGGGGTCTTACCGGTTTCACCTTTGATGTGAACTTTGTTGAATGTATAGATCGTTGTACTTATTGCTTCTATCGAATATACATGTGGCAAGTTTTTTTCTGATAACATGCTTCTAGCTACATCTAGGATAGTTCTATTTTTCCTTTCAACAACTCCATTCTGCTATGGTGTCCGAGGTGCTGATAGATGTCTTCAAATTCCATTCACTTCATAGAATGCATTAAACTCTTTAGATGTAAATTCTCCTCCTTGATCTGATCTTAAGCATTTGATTTTCTTACCAGTTTCATTTTCAACCATTGCTTTGAACAATTTAAACATCCCAAGTGCTTCTAATTTTTCTCTGAGAAAAGTAACCCAACATATTCTAGAATAATCATCAATGATTAGCATGAAATATCTATCACCTTGTAAGTTTTTAGTTCTAGCTGGACCACATAAATTAGTATGAATTAAATCAAGAGCATTATTAGATTTCTCTAGAATACTTTTGAAACTAGCTCTAACATGTTTTCCAAATTGACATTCCTTACATAATGTGTTGTGAGGTTTGACAATTTTAGGTAAATCTCTAACTATGTTAGTAGTACTGATTTTTACCATGCAATCAAAGTTTACCTGATAGAGTCTCTTATGCCATAGCCAACTTTCATCAATGTGTGCAATCAAGCATGTCTTTTCATTGTTATTCAAATGAAATATATTACCTCTAGTCTGATTACCGGTTGCAATTTCTAAACCAGTTCTATTCATGATTTTACATTTTCTATTTTTGAATTGTAATTGAAATCCTTTCTCAACTAATTGAAAAACACTCAAAATATTATGCTTTAAACCTTCAACATAGTAGACATTGTCAGTGTTATGCTTACCATCAAAAGATATTGAACCCTTACCTTTTATCTGACAAGCTTTGTCATCTCCAAATCTTACTAGGCCTCCATTATATTCTTGAAAGTTCAAGAATTTACTTTTATCTCCTATCATATGATGTGAGCATCCAGAATCAATGATCCATTCATCCTTTACTTCAACTTTAGCTGCTGAGGCCTGTTCTACCAGTTGCACTGTAGGTGTCAGTTGATCTTCTGTTATAGCTACAAAAACCCATCCATTATCCGCTGGATCATCATTAGAATCATCAGTCACTCCTTCATCAGCTACATAACAAGATTTGTCCTTATTCTTCTTAAATCTGTATCTTTGATATTCAAGATTAGGCTTGTATGTCCTTCTAGATTCTTATCTTAGTCTAGCATGTCTTTCAGGGCATCTTGAAGGCATGTGACCAATTTTATTACATTTAAAACATTTAATGGGTGCTTCACCTTCATACTTACTTCCAATTGGACCTTTAGACATTTTTCTTACAAATAGTGCTTCAAGATCTTCAAGTTCTTCATTTTCTTTCCTGATTTCCTCAAGTTCTCTTGCATAAAAGGCTTTCCAATCAGATTTTTCAAATGATGATGTTGATGATGTTGATGCTTTAAAGGCTAAATCTGCCTTTATATTAGCAACAAGACCAAATTCCTCAATTTCAAAGGGTGAAAGTTTTCCAATCAATGTATCCCTAGTTACTGATGTATTAGGCATTGTTCTTAACTCATTTATAGAAGTAACCTTCATTTTATATGCCGGTGTAAATCCTCTTAAAAATTTTGAAACAATTTCATCTTCACTTAAGGTTCCTCCACAATATTTTATACCCAAAACAATTTCATTAACTCTTTCCATAAAAGTAGAAATTCTTTCATCTTCTTCCATTTGCAGATTTTCATACCTTACCCGGAAGCTTTCAAGTTTTGCAATTTTAACTATGGAATATCCTTCATTCAGTGTTCCCAAATGATCCCAAATGGCTTTAGTAGTTGATCTATCAGATAATCCCATGATTTGCTGATCTGTTAATGCGCTCAAAAGTGTTTCTCTTGCTTTGTAATCATTTTCCTCATCTTTAGTCAAGTTAGGTGGATTAGGCTGAGTGGTAGTAGGAGTAGTATAACCATTCTTTGTAACTTCTCAGATGTCCTTACCAATGCAATTCAGATGTGTCTCTATTCTGATCTTCCATATGCCATAGTTGGTTCCATGAAGTTTAGGACTATCCTTCCTGAAATAGTTAGTAGACATTGGATCTCCTCATGTTGTTAAACTTCTGCAAAAGAGGACTTAGCTTTGATACAAACTGTTAGGTCTCAAAGACAACTGAGAGGGGGGGTGAATCAGTTGTCTAAAAATATTAAACCAAAACAACTTTATGAAATTACTACTTAATACCAGTGAAACTTTTTGCTATACTGGTGGATAGATTTAACAGATAAATACGATACCGGTAAAGATTAATGCATGAAACTAAAAGACAAAATCATCCAAAACACATAAAACCAATGTTTGTACATGGAAACCCTGTAAGGGGAAAAACCATGGTGGGAAACCTTACCCACAATCAGATAATACTACTACAAATAGTAAGTGTACATAAATGGTGTCTACACATGCAGAAAGGTCAAGTGCCTAGAGCTCACTACTCAAACACAAATGGGAGTCACACTGACTATAGTTGGATGGTTAAATCCAATAAAATTGTACTGCTCAAAATAGCATCTTCATATGCTGGATTTGTTGTTCACCAAAAGTGATAAACCCAAGTACACCTACAATTGATCTATGAAGTAGCCAATTCAATATATGAAGAACCTCAGGGCATGGACAACATAACAAGGATATGAATCCTTCTACTCTTCAGGCTCTACAAAACCTAGGTGGGTGTACCTTTGATGCTTAAAATTAAACCCATTACACACCTATGACAACATCAATAAAGCAGATAGATCTCATAAATGGTTCAAAAACAAGGAGGGTACCGTAGATAGGCTAAATCTACATTGACAACTCAACAATGTTTGAATCATGAGATGGAAGGACACTACCATAGGATAGAAAACAAAAGATATTTTGATTTGATTTTAAATTTCTTGTGCAAATAACTTCTAATTGTAATAGATCAGTGCCTTCATCTGGGCATAGAGTCAACACAAATGGCCACAAATGGAATCCAAGCTGCAGATCAAATTCACTGAAAATATATCCTTGTATTAATACATGGCATTAATACATTCTGAACTTCAAATCAAATGATCATACAAAACCAAACATTAATTTAGAATTCCCAATTTCTGCTCATTGAATTTAAATCCTTTATGTAAAGGATGCCTAAGAACAGGAAATACACTCTCCCTTGGAGAAGATAAATTCAAAATCCCTTGAAAATTGACTTTATTGAAATTGAAAAAATGCCTGAAGACAATCCAATGGAAATGTATATATGCCTTGCATATATATGGCCTACAACTAAGAATTTGTAGCTAAACGTATCTATTCCATGACAGAAAGAAAGAGAACATCAACAATTACAACTAATAAAATTAAAATACACCAGACTGGAACCCCTCTTGGAAATCTCCCTTAGAGAATTTCTCAAAAATTGGAACCCCTACAATTGAGAAGAATTGAGAATAAGAAGGAACGGGGAAAAGATCAGATTTCATCAAAACAAGCCAAGTGTCTCCTTTGTCCCTAACTCCAAAAATATCTTCTTCATTCCCATTGAAACTGCTCCCAAAATATCTAATCTTTGTTAAACATAACTACATAATTGGATTCCTCACTCCAAAAGCTTTTCGGCAATATATAATACTTCATATTTTGGCCAAAAATAGACCTCTGAGTGAATTAATTCATCAACATGTGCACATCATTTAAATTTTTCAATTTTTAATATAGTTTCAACTATATATTTAATATGCATTTAACTTTGATTTTTGCTCTGATTGTGCCCTGAAGCCTTGCCATGTGGTAGCCTCTGATTGGTTCATAGGGTCTACTAGGTGCCACCTCTGACACCTCATCACTGCCACGTGTCTGCTTGCTTGTTGGCCACCTCAGTGCCACCTCTGCGCCACATCATCGCCACCTAGGTGCCATTGGGATGAGACCTGCCTGTTGGACCTCTCACTGGACCTACCACCTATCTTTTGCCATTTTGTGATGGCTAACGATCTTGCATCTTCGGGTCACGAAGTCGCAGAGGCCATCGGATCCTCTGAACTTGCTCCCTCTTTAACTCTTCACGATCCGCCTGAGCTTTTCGCCATTTCACAGGGCTTAACTCGCATGCATCTTGCCTTCACGAAGTCACGCTGAGCGTCAATCTGATCCAAACATACTCACTGGTTAAGTCAGCCTTTCTCTGCAAAATTTTGCCTGTCTACCTTGGGGAGCATGCCTGCGTAGGGTCCACCTGTCGCCATCTATCACCTCCTCCAGTCACCTTGGGATGCATGCCCATGCACATGGGGTCTACTTTGGGCACCCAATAGTCACCGTTCATCAAAAGCCTTGATGGCTTTGACATATTAGATGTGTGTGTTCTTGGTTTTAAATACTAAAAATGATCATTTCCCAGCCAATGTGGGATAACACATTAAGCCTAGGACTACATTTTGGAGCTTTGTCTGAGACTTTCATGGCTGCTAGTGCATTTTGTTGGAGATTTTAATGAAGTTTTCAATGCCACAAAGAGGGAGGACTGGCAGATTGCATTGGTTCTAAGTTTTTTTTTCTTTGTGTGGCCTCCAAACACCACGTGGGAGGGCAAATTTACTCTTGCCAATAGTATTTGCATGAAAGTTTAAACACTTCCAGACCATGCAACATGGGGGGCTTTGGACATTGCTCTACACTTGCTGTTGCAAATTCTTTTATTTGAAAATGTCTATTGCTTTTATATGCCACATGAAGGGAGGATCGACCTTCTTTTGCTATTTGAATTTCTTTAAAAAATTCAATGCACACTTACATGCCATGATGAGGAAGATCTTCTGCTGCTGCTTCTTCATTACCACGTAGAAGCCTGGAGGGAGATGGGGGGGATTTGATTGCTATTGCATTTGCTAAGTGAATTTTGCTAAAAGATAAATGGCTGCCAAAAACCATGTAGCATGGGAGGATACTAGCAAAGGTTGTAGTTTGGGTGTGTACCTTCATTAAATCTGCTTTGGAGGTTTCCAATGCCCAGCACCCACATAGGCCAAGCACCTCCTTTACTTGTAGCCACATGAAAGAGGGAAAGTGTTGGTAGAGGTCATGGAGTTTAGCTTCACACCTACCATTGCATTTTCTTGAAATTAAAATTAATTTACCATGCCACGTGAGAGGGGCTAGACTACTGAATTTAATTTGGAGGATATCTACAGCCACATGAGGGAGGACTGTTGTTTGTATTTTCTTTGAATGTTTTAATTGCTTCTCTCTTATCTCCATGTCCACCTTGGAATTTTTCTGCAGTCTCTTCTCCCATCTCCACGTAGAAGCCTTGGAGGAGAGGATGTTGTCATTGCCTTTGATTTGGTTAAATGTTCCACCAGAAACTCCACACAAATGGTCAAACTGCTGCTAGCATTTGCCTGAAACTATCAATGCCCTCTACCTGTCATCATGTGCCATTGGAAATGGGCATTCAACCTGCCAACATGCATTTTCTTGAATATTTTAATTGCTGCTCTTTGTTCATGGCCATGTATTGACATGTAGACTGAGATCTTATGGCTGTCAATGTTGTAAAACTTCTTTTGATGCATTTAACCATTGCCATAGAGTTGCACATTTTAATTATACCCATAATTAACATCAATTTGTGAAAGTAGACTGGAAAATTAATTTACTGAAACTTCTAAACTCTTGTCCATCCCACGCCATTTGCCAAGAGGATTAAGCATTATGTCATTAAAAATAATGAATGGGCATGAGCCAGGTCAGGCCCCAGAGTGGGTCCAACTAAAAAAAAAATTCATTTTCATGCAACTGACCTCTGAAATGCTTCAGGAACCTCAAACACACCTCTGGAAATGATCGGCATCATTTTTGGATCATAAAATTGAATTTTACAACTTTCAAGCACTTGCACCACATTTTTGCATTTAATCGCAAAGACATATTTTCCAAGCTAGTCAAAACACTTTTCTAGAGCTCGCCATCTGATAGGCGTGTACTCTGATATACAAGGATGAAATCTACCAAACGGTTTCTCAATATGAGTCTCAAGTGAAGAGATATTAATTGGCGAAAATGGCCAACTGGCTTTGTCGACACTGCGGACCTGATGAACTCAATGTGCTGGCAACACATGATGCCTTTCTCAAAAATATCAAATGACCTTCGTAGACCCTCAAATTTGAAACATAGGTACCTTGAAGTACATATTAAATCTTTGGATTCTTAGTTCGACCAAAAGCCTAACTGGGTGCAAATGGCGCTCTCATGAAAATGGCTACTTTAACTGATATAGCACTGAAAGTATGGATCACTGAAAATGATGACTCAATGAACCATTTTGAAAACCGATCAAACCGATTGGCACAGGCTTGAAACTTAAAACGTAGCTCATCATTTATAACAAAATTAGCCTAGAACAAACATTATGTCATAACACTTATTGAGGCAACTTTTATACTTATGCAAAACAGGGCTCCGACTAGGGGCTGAAATAGGGACTTCTCAAAACATACAAACTGCAAACGGATTGATCTTCAAAAACTCAACAGATGGATTCATTAGGACATGAAATTTTGTAAGCTAGCTCACATTTATGCATACAATTGAATCTATTTTGAATTTCTCCATGATGATCAACAGGGAAAAAGATATAATCGCTCAAAGTAGGCTACTCAATAAAATTTGCATTTGTACCTAAAATGCACTTTCAGCTCACCCCTCAAAATGGGTACCTCACAAACTTATCCAAATTGAATTCTGAAAGTTTCACATCACATCATAGGCCAAATGAAAGGTTTACAACAAGTTTCCAAAGCCTTACCCCCTGAAAATCAACTGGCTCCATTTTACCCTCTCTCTAGCTAAGCCATTCAAACTGACTCATTTGGAAATGCAAAGCAAAAATTTGAATTGGGCCTCAAAACTTGACTCAATTTTAATGAGTCCCAACAGGATTCAGTACCAGTGTAGTTCTGATATGCTTTCACAAAAATCTAGCTTCACCTTCAAATGATGTCTACATGTATAGCTCTACTTAATCTCGCATATACCTTCACACAAATCCTTTTTCATATTCCTCCATCGATCTTACAATTAAGACCTTACATTTATACCATAACCTAAGACCAATTTTAGTAGTTCAGCTCTACAAGATATCACAATAAAATCATTTTACAAATAATACAATATCCGATGCAATAACCTATTGAACATGTTGGCTTGATGCATTTACAATAATAATTAATCAACTTCATAATATGTCATGCTGATCTAGAAAAGATAAACCTGTCGGTGTAACCCCGGACCTATTTGTCAGTAACAGCAAATATGCAGTTACGAATATGCCAATAAGAAATTCTCCAAAATAAGATGTCCAAACAATGTCTTCGACATTTCCAAGTATTTTCCATGCTATTCCAAGTGTTGGTGATCATTATATCTTGTTGGTGTATCATATACCGATGACTGTGCAAAAGTCACTTGCTTACCAGTGAATGTTGTTGGATCTCCAAAGTGCTAGAGTTTTAGTAGGTGTTGACATCAATGACAAAAGCATACCAAAATACCAACAAAGATAAACACTGGATTAAATTTATTGAAGAGGAACTGGAACAAATTGAGAAAATTAACACATGGACATTAGTTCTCCAGCCTAAACACAAAAATGTGATTGGAATAAAATGGGTATTTAGAAAGAAACTTAACGAAGATGATAAGGTAATAAAAAATAAAGTAAGAATAGTGTGTAACAGATATTCTCAGAAAGAAGGAATTGATTATAATGAAACCTTTGCACCGGTACCTAGAATTGAGGCAGTTGGATTATTCTTGGCTTTTACAACACACAAGAACTACAAAGTATATCAAATGGATATTAAATATGAATTTTTGAATGGAGATATTGAAGAAGAAGTTTACATTGAGCAACTTGATGGATTTTCTTTGATAGATAACACAGATATGGTTTGCAGGTTAAGAAAAGCTTTGTATGGGTTGAAGCAAGCTCCAAGAGCTTGGTATGCTAGATTGGATAATTATGTTTTGAAGATTGTATTTTCTAAAGGTAATGCTGACAACAACTTATACTACAAAGTGACTATTGATGACATCTTGGTTATAGAAGTTTTTGTTGATGATATAATCTTTGGAGGAGAAGATGAATTATGTAAAGACTTTTCTATTAAAATGCAAAATGAATTTGAATTGTTTATGATTGGAGAGATAAAACATTTTTTAGTATTGTAGATTTCACAAACTGATAAAGGTGTATTCTTGAGTCAATCCAAATACTTGAAAGAGTTACTAAAGAAATTTTGGATGAAGAACTCTAAACCGGTAAGCACACCTATGACTACAAATGACAAATTATCACTAAGGGATGAATCTACACCTGGTAATTCGACTAGGTACAAATCTATGATAGGAGGCCTATAGTATTTGACACAAACAAGACTTGATATTATGAATGCAATATGTATTGTTTCAATATTTCAAAGTAATCCTAGAGAAAATCATGAATCAACAGTAAAAAGGAATTTTCGGTACTTACAAGGCACTACAAATCTTGGTTTATGGTATCCAAGAGATGAAAATTTTGAATAATGTGCATACAAAGATGCAAATTGGGCAGGAGATGTGGATGATAGAAAAAGTACCATTGGCAGAGCATTTTTTTTTCGAAGCAAATTAATTTCTTGGTTTAGTGAGAAACAAAGTTGCACATCTTTATCAACAATAGAATCTGAATATGTTGCAGCAACAACTAATTGTACATAGGTATTATGGCTTAAGCAAATGTTGAAGGGAATAAAGGTAAAATGCAAGGAACCTATAACTATCTATTGTGACAACATTGCAGCAATTGATATATCTAAGAATCTAGTATTACATTCTAAAACCAAACATGTTTCTATCAAATTGAATTTTCTGAAAGAGAATGTTGAAGCAAAAGAAGTAAAATTGGTTTATGTGAATACTAAAGAGCAGATTGTAGATATTTTCACTAAACCTCTACCTAAAGAGACCTTTGAATAACTTAGAGATCAGCTTGGGGTCATACCCCCACCGGTAGAGACTTAGACAATTGATGTTTGTCATCAACCAATAGAATTAATAGTGAAATCTTTACTTTGGCTTTGATGAGGAGAGCTAATTCTCAGGGGGATTAGTTGGCATACTAAATTGGTTGGTATTTTGTATTTGCATTTGGTTTTGTATTGGCTTTGGCATTTGATGTCAAAGGGGGAGAGATATCTATGGAAAAACACATTACCTTTTGGGAAGAGATGTTTGTTGTTGGTATTTGGCATTTCTGTTTTGGCACTTTGATGGTTTTTCCATCTTATGTTGCCATCAATGTCAAAGGGGGAGATTGTTGGTATTTTGGTATGGTTTTATCATTGATGTCAATGCCTACTAACACCTACTGGCACTTTGGAGGATCAAAAATGTTCACTGCCAAGCATGTGACTTATGCATAGTCACCGGTATCTAGTACACTGGCAAGATATAATGTTCACCAGCACTTGGAATGATATGGAAAACACCTAGTTATGTCGAAGACATCATTTGGACACTTTATCTTTGAGATTTTTTCATTGGCATATTCATATTTGCATATTTGTTGTTACCGACAGATAGGTCCAGATTATGCACCGGTAGGCTTATCTACTCCAAATCAGCACAACACGCTTTGGAGATCATTTTTTTGTTATTGTAAATGCATTAAGCCAACATGTTGAATCAAATATTGCATCGGCTATTGATTTACTTGTAATTGTCCAGTGAGGTTACTCCTAATAGGGTATTGTGTTTTTCATTAAGGCATATTTGTAAATCCCTTAACAGGGTGATTCCTAATCGGAATTAGTTCTTAACATGACTTATTGTAATGCTTTAACAAGCTTGGCTCCTAACAGGGTGAACTTCAAAAGAGTTCAGATAGCTATTCTTGTGAGTCTCATCTCACTGTTTTGTTTATCTATTTGGTTTTTTCACATATAAACATTTGTGTCAAGTGATGAATGATTTTATGGTTGTGATTTTATTTGTTGATTTGGTTAACTTCTGATAAGGCATGATAAGTAGAAGTACTGAGAGATGAATATGGTGGGTTATGATTAAGTATTGTTGATGTTTACAAGATTGAAATTGTTTATTGTTAAGTTGTCATAACAGTTAAACTGGTTGATGTTAAGTATACTTATGAATATTGATCTTGAGTCAGATATGTTTATTTTGTTTGACTAAGTTTGAGTTTGGGAAATTTGTATCAGTTTTTCAATATATTGATTCACTCCCCCCTCTCAGTATTCTACCAAATACTTATTCTTTCATCATACCATCAATTATAATCAGAGTGTCTTAGGTCCTCTTAATCTAAAATCCTAACACCTTGAGGAAAAGATCTTATAGATCATGATGAAGAAAGTGTTAGTATTTTGGTATGGTTTTGTCATTGATGTCAACACCTACTCACACTTATCAACTCTGGCACTTTGGAGGATCAATAATGTTCACCAGTAAGCAAGTGACTTATGCACAGTCACCGGTATCTAGTACACTGATAGGATATAATGTTCACCGACACTTTGAATGATATGGAAAGCACCTGGTTATATTGAAGATATCATTTGGACACATTATCTTGGAGATTTGTTCATTGAAATATTCATATTTGAATATTTGTTGTTATCGACAAATAGGTCCAGGTTATACACCGGCAGGCTTATCTACTCCAGATCAGCATGGCATGCTTTGGAGATGATTTTGTTGTTATTGTAAATGTGTTAAGCCGACATGTTGAATCAGAAATTGCATCGACTATTGTAATTGTTTTATTGTAATATCTTTTAGAGCCGACCTACTAAAATTGGTCTTAGGTTATGGTATATATGTAAGATCTTATTTGTAAGATAGATAATGTGATAAGGACAAGGAATTGTAAGAAGGTATATGTTAGAATAAGCAGAGCTATACACATAGACATAATTTGAAGGTGATGCAAGGCATTTGTAAAGATAATCAAAACTACAAAGGTACTGAATCCAACATAGAAAGGTATTTGTAAAGATAATTGTAGTCAGTGTGACTCCTATTTGTGTTTGAGCAGTGAGCTCTAGGTGCTTGGCCTTTCTGGATATGTAGACCCCATTTGTATACACATACTATCTGCAGTAGTATTATCTGATTGTGGGTTAGGTTTTCCATCATGGTTTTTCCCCTTACAGGGTTTCCACATACAAATATTGGTGTTATGTGATGTGGATGTTATTGTCTTTCTATTTCATGCATTAATCTTTACTGATACTGTAATTAACTGATAAACTGTCTATCAACATAAATTTATATTTACTAGTATTAAGCAATAAGGTTGGTTAAAATGTTTTGGGTTTAAATTTACTTGATAACTGATTCACCCCTCCCTCTTAGTTGTCTCCGGGACCTAATAGAAAGAAGGTCTGAAGTTCAACAAAGATAACTATAGAATATGGAGTGACAAAATGAAGATCTATATTAAGAATCCTGGTAGTTAGTATTGGGATCATATAGAAAATAAGTATATTACACCTATTAGACCCCTAAGTGATGATTAGAAGAAAGAACAATAAAAAAATCACCAAGCATTAGAGGCTATCATCAGTTCCATGTTTGATGTTGAATATGCAAATGTTCATAGTCTTGAAACTGCATATGAAGTATGGAAGAGTGGTGAATAGTGGTGATGAACATGTTAAGATTGCCAAAGATGAGAGTCTAAGAGGAAAATTTGATGACATTAGAATGTCTGAAGGTGATAATATCTAGCAATATGGTCAAAGGATTAAAGAGATAGTTGGTGAGATATAGAGTGCAAGAGGGAAAGTGGAAGATGCCACAGTAATCAGTAAGGTATTGAGAACCCAACTATCAGTCTCTGCTATCAGAGTTGGAACTATTTAGGAGCTAAAATCCATTGACAAGACAAAGGTAACTCTTGACTCTATTATTGGCAAACTTACTACTTTTGAACTAAATGGCTATGATGGTAGTGTACAAAAGTCAGAATCTACATTTAGAACTTATATCTCTAACCCATCTGTGAGAAGAAGTAGAGATATCAACCATAGATATGAATCTAGATCCACCAGAGATGCTGAAGATGAAGACAACTTAGTGGAACTTGAAACATTGTTGGCAAAATGAATGCGTAGAGGCACTGGTAAATATAGAGGTAAGATACCTTTAAAATGTTTTGCATGTAACAAGATTGGTCATATAGCAAGAAATTGCCCTAATAGTGAAAATGAAAACAAGAGAGACAAATTTAAGAAGTATAAGGGTAAAGGCAAGAGAGATTGTCTTGTAGCTATTGACAGTGGTATTACTGATGAAGAATATGATGATGATGCTAGTGAAGATATTATGTTTGTAGCTATTAAAGGAGAAATATTAGATCAAAAGGCACTAGTATCCAGAATGGATAACTTTGATGATTGGATCATTGATAGTGATTGTTCACATCACATGACTAGTCATCAGAGAAAATTTCTCTCCCTAAAGGAATTTGATGGCGGTGTTGTCAGATTTGGCAATGACTCACCCTATATGGTTAAGGGTAAGGGAGTTCTTTTTCTTAATGGGAAGAGCAATGCTGATGATGTCTACTGGGTTGAAGGCGTAAATCACAATCTTTTAAGTGTGGCACAACTTAATGACAAAGGATACCCACTAGAGTTTAGAAATGGAATATGCAAAATATTTGACAATAAAGGTGAATTGATTGCAACTGGGAAACAAACCAAAGGTAACCTATTTCATCTCATTCCTAAAGTTAGCAACTGTTTGATTGCAAAAATATATAATAGATGGCTTTCACATAGGAGATTTTTTCATATAAATCTTGACAATATTGTTAAAGTAAGAAAGTCTAAGACAGTAAGAGGTCTGCCTCAGCTAGACAAACCAGTTAATGCTCTTTGTAAAGAATGTCAGCTACAAAAGGTGACATCTTCAACTTTCAAGAGCAAGTCCTTCTCAGTAGAGCACTTGTTAGATTTGGTTGATACAGATCTATGTGGACCAATAAGAACAAGAAGATTTCAAGGTAACAGTTACTTCATGATTTTCACTGATGATTGTTCAAGGATGATGTGGGTTACATTGTTGAAGGATAAGCATGAATCTTTTGGTAAATTCAAGGAATTCAGAGCCTTAGCTACGAAAGAGAGTGGAAAAAAGATAAAATGTCTAAGAAAAGATCAAGGCGGTGAATTCACTTCTATGGAATTCACTAAGTATTGTGATGATAATGGTATCAAGTGACAACTTTCTGCACCAAGGACACCACAACAGAATCATATAGTAGAGAGAAACAACCAGTCAGTAGTTGAAGCTGCTAGGACTATGTTGATATTATTGTTCTCAAAAAGAGAAACCCAAGTTCACTTGCAATCTATCTATGAAATAGCCAATCTCAATCAAAGAGAAGCTTTAGGGCTTGGACAACATAACATAGGATCCTAATGATCCTCCCACACTTCATATTATACTACACTTAGGGAGGGACACCCTTTGATGCATAAAATATAGCCAGTTACAAACATATGGCATCAATAGAAGCAGATGAATCTCAAAAGGCTCAACAAAAAGGAGGCTACTATAGATGGGCTAGATCTACATTGACATCTCAACTATATTGGAGCACAAGATAAGTGGAACATTACTACATAACAAAAAGCAAAAGATATTCCAATTTGGTCTTAAGAAAAAGAAGCAAGTAACTTCTAGCTATAATAGATCAGTGCCTTAACCCGAGCATAGAGTCAATACAAAAACCACAAATGGAATCCAAACCACACATCATATTCATTGAAAAATATATCCATGTATTAATGCTTGACATTAATACATTCTCGAATCAATCAAAGGATCATACTTATCCAAACATTGACCCAAATCCAAAATGATTGTTCATGGAATTTAAACTCTTCCTTGAAGAGTACCTAAGAACACCCATTACACTCCCACTTTAAGAGGAAAAACCCAAACTCTCTTGAAGGCTAGATTTATTGAAAATAAAGAATGCCTAAAGACAATCCAATGCAACTGTATATATGCCATACATATATGTGACCTGCAAGTAACAAAAAATCTACAAAATGTATCAACTCAATGACAAAAGAAGAGGAATATCAACCATTATAGCTAGGAAAATTACATGCAAAAATGGAAACCCTCTTGGAAATCTCTTTCGAAGAATTGTTTCAAAAAACTGGTCCTTGTCCAATGAGAAGAAACTCAGAATAAGAAGGAAGAGAGAACAATTTTAGATTTTGTCCCTGACAATGGCAACTACCAAATCTTTCAGCATTAATTGCTCACACACTGGGCCTACAAAAAATCCTCTTTGACAAACTGAAAAATCCTTCTGAATCCTAAGGAAACTGCCCTTAAGATACTTGATGTGTGCAACAATTGATGACAGAAACAAACTCCTCAGATCAATAACTTTCCAACGATATATAACACCTATATATTTGGGCAAAAATTAACCCCTCAACCGTCAATCCCTTTGCAAGTAAGTCATTAATTTCTTGGTCAAGAACAACAGTCATTTAAATATTTGAATTTTCTACACTATAGTCGGGACTATATCATTTAGCTTTTACTTTTTCCATTTTCCTCCTTCTGCGCTCTGACATGTGGCACCCCCTGATTCTCTCTCGGGTCCCTATCCTACCACCTCAGTAGGCCTAGACTCATCGCCGGAATGGAGCTCTTCCTTGTCACTGGGTCACCAAGGATATGCCAACGAGTGGTTTTTCATCACGACCTAGTGACCACCATTGATCTTCCTCGAGATTGCTCGATCCTTAACTTGCCCCTTTTCTGCATGTGCTTTGTCAGTCATCCACGAGGAGTAACCAGCAAACATCTTCACCTTGTTGTATAGAGATGACTGTTGATCCACCTTCAACCCGCTTGACCTTTACCTTTTTGTCCATTCATGCCACATGTCTCCTTCGACTAGCTCGTAGATCCACATGTCTTACCACTTGTACCCACCACTTCATCTTTGTCAGACCCACCACTTGACCTGGGCCCGCCTTGTTGCCTAGTCTCGATGGATACTCAAACGAACAGTTTCCTATCATGACCTAGTGACCACCATTGGATCTTCTCAATCTTCGTTTGATCATCTACGATTAGCTTGGCCTTTAACTCATCTTTTCCTCTCTCCTGCGGGGTCCCACCACTTGGTTGTCATGTCATGAGGGTATTCATTTCAAACACTTCACAACCACGATACAATGATAGTCATTAATAGTCCCAAAATTTTACTCCACCATTGATCTTCCTCGGATCTGCCATTAGATCTTCTCGATTTGCATCACCTTTAGCCTCTTCTTGAAAGCCTATCCCAAAATTTTGGAAGCCTTGAGATGCATGCACACATGGGGTCCACTAGGCCATGAGCTACCTCTTGCCAAAAGCCCTTAAGCTTTGACACTATAGAAGTGTGGGGCTTTGTATTAAAATAAAAATATTTCTTTCCCAAATCAATGTGGGATAAATGTTTATTCCTGGCAGTTTGTTTCTTTTGTACACCCAATTTGGTGCCCAAGTAAAAATGCTTTACACAGGTCGATTGCATTTGTTTTGAAGCTTTTCAAATGCCTTCACCTTTTATAGGTACCTGAGGACAATGCTACCAAGGGGTACATGGAACTAGCTTTATTTTTTAATACCCTCAAACTAGGTGATTCACGTTGATTCATCAAGTAACATTTTGAAAGTGCAGAGCAAAATTTAAAATGGGCCTCTCAAATTCACCAAATTTTTATGAGTCCCAACTAGGGCTCTGACTGGGGATGTTTGATTGCAAGATCAACACAAGAATTCAGAAACTATGGTAGAGCAGACCACCCAAAAATAGATCACATTTCTTCTTCTCAAAAATAGGGGGTCCTTATTGAAAAACACACAACAAAAAACAAAGCAATAGTACAATAAAGAATTTATTTATAAAATGGCCTCGGGCCATCAAAGCTAAAGCCAACTCTTTCCCTTATCAAAAATTTGATTCTCACCACTTGGTAATGTACACAATCTAAAGAAAACACTGATCACTAGAGAGGTGTTTGTGTTGTGACATGCATCTTTCAACACGCTTTTCCAGTTAGCATTATGTGCATACTCATCATGAAAATAATTTTGGACCTTACTTTCATGATCAATTACTTAAACATATCCATTATTTTCATCATCTAGTACATGCAATAAATAAACATCTTTAATATCCCACTCTTGAAAAAATGAATATACCTTTGGCTCAAACATATAATCTGAAATAATATTTGAACATTCACTCATCTTTGCATGAAAAAATTCAAGACGAGGTTCAAACATACTAGCAGGAAACTCATTACAAAAATATTCATCCTCACACATGTTATTGTTGCATGTAATGGTATCAACCTCATGAATAGGGTCATCATTTACAGCATCTAGCATATCCAGCATCTCTTCATACAAGGGGTTAGAAAAAAAATGTAAACCCCTTTTGTGAACATTATGGCAAAGCCATGGCTGGATATGATCTATATCAACATCAAATAAATCATTAGAAATGTGCATGTTGCAAACATCATCCATTCTATTCTCATGATCATCTTCATTTAAAAAGGAAGAAACATAATCTGAAATCAAATTGTCTTCAGCATTTCATCTATCACAATCACAAGGATTGACATCATGACCATCATTTTCATTGGAATCATATTGGCAAGGAATATCAGCATGTATATCAGAGTAAAAATGAACTTCAACAATTTCATCATTGTTGTTGGCATATGAGCAATTATCCACATCTTAACAAGAAATAATCTCTTCATCAACATATGCAGAAATATTTTCAGAATCATGCACATACATATTTATGTCAACAAAATAATTACTACTATCTTCAGTTGTATCTTTATGACTATGGTTCTCATATTCTTTTGTTGATAATTCCTTGTCCTAAGACTTCTCTTAAGCCTCTACTAAAACATGGTGAGTATTTGTAATTTCCTTCATGTCATCATTAATTGATGCATTCAGTTGTCCAATACTTTGAAGAAGAGATGCACGTCGTTGTTCAACACTTTCATGTTTACTATGATATACATTAGTAATATGTAAAGACCACTCCTTATCACCATCATTGTCTTTATCATCATCATCCTTATGAGATGCATGACTAACTTCATTAGATGAATTCCCAACATGTTCACTTAAATTTTCACATTGTAGAAGGTCTTCATTCATAACTCTAAGGCTCTCCAACATTTGAACTTTCTTGTCCATAACTTCAAAATCTTCTCTGAGTTCTGCAATCCTCTACAATTGCACTACACTTTGTTGTTCAATGTGACATTCTTTATAAATTTGTTCATCAATGTGGGCCATATTTTCATTGGAATCATGTATACCATTAAAATATTATGAATTAATTTTGTGCTCAACTTTCATATCAGAAAGATCATCAACATAATTAAAAGAAGTGAAATCTAAAAATACTCTCAGTTCATCTTCA
The DNA here is from genome assembly GCF_030272615.1 of Cryptomeria japonica. Classification (NCBI taxonomy): domain Eukaryota; kingdom Viridiplantae; phylum Streptophyta; class Pinopsida; order Cupressales; family Cupressaceae; genus Cryptomeria; species Cryptomeria japonica. The sequence goes on from NC_081411.1 coordinate 191,582,830, forward strand.
ACACAATTTGCATTATCAATATCTATATGAGGATCAACCATTATTTACACCAAACAACTCTGATTTTCATATGGAATTAAATTATTGGCATTGCCCACACAAGTATGAATACCAAATCTCTAAACATTGCTTCTCATTTCAAAAGTAATTGCAGCATTACAAACATTAGAACAACAGACACTGATAGATAAAAATCCTTTAGGGATACCATATTTTATGTTTTTCTCTATGTCCATGGTTGTCACAAAAGCCTTATGTAATGTCTTTGGATCTCTATCCCTCAACCTGTAACTCATCTTACTTCCAAAGGCATCCAAATAAATAACTAAAGACACTTCATCATTTATTCTATACCCTTGTGGGATCTCAGCCAGTGCTTTAGAAAATCTGACATTGAAGGCTGACAGTAATTCACGTTCCTCAACTCTAATCTCCATCAGCTTCCTCAACATATCATTAAAGTTCATTCTCTTAGCAAATTGCGTGAGAAAAGATGCAACGAACTCTTCCCATGAGGGAATAGAAGCTTCCTACAAAAATGAAAACCAAATCTTGGCATCCCCTTTCAAGCTCTACACAAACAACTTCATGCAAATATCCTCATGGTAGATATCATAGTCATTCATTAAATCAACAAAGTTTTGAACATGCATTCTTGCTGATTGTTTCTGGTCCCCATTAATCAATAGTAAGTTCTTTGTAATGTCACTTGGAATCTGATTCGGGTAACTTGGTATGTCATCAAAACAAAATGGCATATAACCTTTAATAGAGAAATTTCTATAACAATCCATTACTAGCTGCAACCTTGCATAAATACATTCACTATTTTTAACCAATAAGAATTATTTCAGTGAGAGTCTAGCCTCCCTATTATTCAAAATAATTCAACCATACTTTTAAGATGATAGCAACATGAAACCTAACTTATTATTTTTCCTTCTTAGTGCTGAAACTCACTTGGTAAGGAACAAAATATCTTACAATCTTTAATACTAGGTTTGGCAAATACCTGGATATTGTAGTTGTTGTTTCGATATTTGGTGAGATCTTTCTCAGACCTTCAAACATTATACACTGATCTTCATACAGAGTCGCCACCTCCTTCACGGAGGAAAGTATCTTCAATAAATTTCATATTTCCCCTATAGAGTCGCCATTTTTGTTGTTCTCAAAAAAAGAAACCCAAGTTCAAATGCAATCTATCTATGAAATAGCCAATCTCAATCAAAGAAAAGCTTCATGGCTTGGACGATGTAACATAGGATCCTAATGATCCTCCTACACTTCAAGTTCTGCTAGACCTAGGGGGGACACCCTTTGATGCATAAAATACAACCAGTTAAAGACATATGGTATCAATAGAAGTAGATGAATCTCAAAAGGCTCAACAACAAGGAGGTTACTGCAGATGGGCTAGATCTACATTCGCATCTCAACTAGATTGGAGCATGAGATAGGTGGAACATTACCAAATAACAGAAAGAAAAAGATATTTTGATTTGATCTTAAAAAAAAAGAAGCAAGTAACTTCTAGCTATGACAGATCAGTGCCTTAACCTAGGCATAGAGTCAATCTAAAAACCACAAATGGAATCCAAGTTGCATATCAGATTCATTGAAAAAGATATCCTTGTATTAATGCCTAATATTTATACATTCTACACTCAATCAAAGGATCATACTTATCCAAACATTGACCCAAATCCAAAATGATTGGTCACATAATTTAAACTCTTCCTTGAAGAGTGCCTAAGAACACCCATTACACTCACACTTTGACAGGACAAACCCAAACTCCCTTGAAGAATGGATTTATTGAAAATAAAGAATGCCTAAAGATAATCCAATGCAACTGTATATATGCCTTACATATATGTGACCTACAACTAATAAACAATCTGCAAAATGTAACAACTCAATGACAAAAGAAGAGGAACATCAACCATTACAACTAAGAAAATTGCATGCAAAAATGGAACCCCTCTTGGAAAAATCCTTCAGAGAATTTTTTCAAAAAACTAGGACTTGTCCAATGAGAAGAAACTCAAAATAAGAAGGAAGAGAGAAGAATTTTGGATTTCATCCCTAACAATGGCAACTACCAAATCATTCAGCAATAACTGCTCACACACTTGGCCTACACAAAATCCTCTCTAACAAACTAAAAAATCCTTCTGAAATCCTGAAGCAACTACCCTTGAGATACTTGACGTGTGAAACAACTAACTACAAAAACAAACTCCTTGGACCGAGAGCTTTCCAATGATATATAACACTTATATTTTTGGGCAAAAAATAACCCCTCAACCATCAATCCCTCTATAGGTCAGTCATTAATTTCTTGGTGAGGCACAATAGTCATTTCAATTTTTGAATTTTCTATAGTATAGCCGAGACTATAGCATTTAACTTTGACTTTTGTCATTTTCCTCCTTCTGTGCTCCACCATGTGGCACCCCCTGATTGGCTCCGGAGTCCTTGTCCTACCACCTTAGCATGACCTGGACTCATTGCCAAAATGGAGCTCTTCCTTGTCTCTAGGTCATGAGGGATATGCCAACGAGCATTTTTTCATCATGACCTAGCGACCACCATTGATCTTCCTCGACCTTGGTAGATCCTTATCTTGCTGCTTTTTTGTACATGCTTTGTTGTTGATCCACGAGGATTAACTAGCGATCATCTTCATCTTGTGGTATAGCGACGGTCATTGATCCACCTTCAACCTACTTGGCCTTTACCTCTTCATCCATCCATGCCATGTGTCTCCTCTGGCCAGCTTGGGGATCCACCTATCTTGCCACTTGGACCTGCCACTTCATCTTCACTAGACCCACCACTTGACCTAGGCCCGCCTTCGCACCTAGTCTCAATGGATAATCGAACAAGCAGTTCCCATCACGACCTAGCGACCACCATTGGATCGTCTTGATCTCCATCTGATCATCTACAATCTACTCGACCTTTTACTTGCCTTAGCAACTCTCCTACCAGGTCCCACCACTTGCTTTCCATGTCGCGAGGGTATTCATTTCTAGCACTTCACAACTGTGGTACAATGATAGTCATTGATAGTCCCAAAATTTTACTCCACCATTGATCTTCCTTGGTTCTTGCATTGGATCTTCTCAATTTGCATGGCCTTTAGCCTCTTCTCTCTAGCCTATCCCAAAATTTTGGATGCCTTGAGATGCATGTGCATGTGGGGTCTACAAGGCCATGAGCCACCTCTTGCCAAAATCCCTCAAACTTTGACACTATAGAACTATGGGGCTTTGTATTAAAATACAAAATATTTCCTTCCCATAACCAATGTGGGATAAATGTTTATGCCTAACAATTTGTTTCTTTTGTAAACCCAATTTGGTGCCCAAGTAAAAATGCTTTACACAAGTTGATTGCATTTGTTTTGACATTTTTTAAATGCCTTCACCTTTCACAGGTAAGTGAGGCGAATTCTACCAAGGGGTATGTGGAACTAGCTTTATTTTTTATGCCCTCAAACTAGGCGATTCAGGTTGATTCATCAGGTGCCATTCTAAAAGTGCAGAGTAGAATTTAAAATGGGCCTCTCAAATTCACCAATTTTTTATGTGTCACAACTATGGCTCTGACTGGGGATGGTTGATTGCAAGATCAACAAAAAAATTCAAAAACTATGGTAGAGAAGACCACCCAAAAATATATCACATCTCTTCTTCTCAAAAATAGGGGATCCTTATTGAAAACCACAAAACAGAAAACAAAGCAACTATACAATAAAGAATTTATTTATAAAATGGCCTCAGGACATCAACGCTAAAGCCAACTCTTTCCCTTATTTAAAATATGATTCTCATCACTTGGTAATGTACACAATCTGAAGGAAACACTAATCATTAGAGAGGTGTTTGTGTTGTGACATGCATCTTTCAACATGCTTTTCCGGTCAGTATTATATGCAGACTCATCATGAAAATAATTTTGGATCTTACTTTCATGATAATTTACTGAAACATATCCATTTTATTCATCATCTACTACATGCAATAAATCAACATCTTTAAGATCCCACTCTTGAAAAAAAGAATATACCTTTGGCTCAAACATATAATATGAAATAAGATTTGAACATTCACTCATCTTTGCATGAAAAACTTCAAGATGGGTTTCAAACATACTAGCAAGAAACTCATTATAAAAATCTTCATCGTGACACATGCTACTGCTGCATGGAATGGTATCAGCCTCATGAACAGGTTCATCATTTATAACATCTGGTATATCTAGCATCTCTTCAGACAAGGGGTTAGAAATAAAATGCAAACCCCTTTTGTGAAAATTATGGCAAAGCCACGGCTGGATATGATCTATATCAATATAAAATAAATCATTAGAAATTTTCTTGTTGCAAACATCATCCATTATTTTGTCACGATCATCTTCATTTAAAAAGGAAGAAACAAAATCTGAAATAAATTTGTCTTCAACATTCCATTTGTCACAATCACAAGGATTGACACTATGCCCATCATTTTCATTGGAATCATCTTGCCAAGGAATATCAACATATATATCAGGGTAACAATGAACTTCAATAGTTTTATTATTGTTGCTGGCATATGAGAAATTATCCACATCTTCACAAGCAATAAGCTCTTCATCAACATATGCAGAAATATTTTCAGGATCATGCACATCAATATTTATGTCAACAAAATAATTACTATTGTCTTCAGTTGTATCTTCATCAATGTGGTTCTCACATTCTTTTGTTGATAGTTCCTTGTCATAAGACTTCTCTTCAGCCTTTGCTGAAACATGGTGAGTATTTGCAATTTCCTTCATGTCATCATTAATTGATGCATTCAATTGTTCAATCCTTTCAAGAAGAGCTACACATCGTCGTTCAACACTTTCATGTTTACTATGATATACATTAGTAACATGTAAAGACCACTCCTGATCACCATCATTGTCTTCATCATCATCATCCTTATGAGATGCATGATTAACTTCATTAGATGAATTCCTAGCATGTTCACTTAAATTTTCACATTGCAGAAGGTCTTCATTCATAACTCTAAGTCTCCCCAACATTTGAACTTTCTTGTCCACAACTTCAAGAGCTTCTCTAAGTTTTGCAATCAGCTGCAATTGCACTACACTTTATTGTTCAATGTGACATTCTTTATAAACCTGTTCATCAATGTGGGCTGTATCTTCATTGCAATTATGTATACCATTAAAACACTATGAGTTAATTTTGTGCTCAACTTTCATATAAGAAAGATCATTAACATGATTACAAGAAGTGAAATCTAAAAATGCTCTCACTTCATCTTCAACACAATTTGCATTATCAATATCTATATGAGGATCAACCATTGTTTGCACCAAACAACATTGATTTTCCCATGGAATTAAATTATTGGCATTGCCAGCACAAGTATGAATATTAAAGCTCTAAACATTTCTTCTCACTCCACACGTAATTACAGCATTACAAACATTATGATAGCAGACACCGACAGATAAAAATCCTTTAGGGATACCATATTTTAATTTTTTCTCTATGTCCATGGTTGTCACAAAATCCTGATGTAATGTCTTTGGCTCTTTATCCCTCAACCTATAACTCATCTTACTTCCAAAGACATCCAAATAAATCACTAAAGACACTTCATCATTTATTCTATACCCTTGTGGGATCTCAGCCAGTGCATTGGAAAATCTGATATTGAAGGTTGGCAATAATTCACCTTCCTCAACTCTAATCTCCATCAACTTCATCAACATATCATGAAAGTTCATTCTCTCAGCAAATTGCTCGAGAAAATATGCAACTAACTCTTCCCATGAGGGAATATAATATTTATGCAAAAATGAAAACCAAATCCTTGCATCCCCTTTCAAGCTCTTCACAAACAACTTCATGTAAATATCCTCATGGTAGATATGATAGTCATTCATTAAATCAACAAATTTTTGCAGATGCATTCTTGCTGAATTTCTATGGTCCCCATTAATCAATGGTAAGTGCTTCCTAATGTCACTTGGAATCTTATTTGAGTAACCTGGTATGCCATCAAACCAAGATAGCACATACCCTTCAATAGAGAAATTTCTACAACAATCCATTACTAGCTGCAACCTTGCTTAAATACCCTCACTCTTTTCAACCAATAAGAATTATTGCAGCTAGAGTCTATCTTCCCTATTATTCAAAATACTTTAACCATGGTTTTAAGATAATAGGAGCATGCAACCTAACCTATTATTTTTCCTTCTTAGTGCTCAAACTCGCTTGGTAAGGAACAAAATTTCTTACAATCTTTAATACCAAGTTTGGCAAATACTTGGATATTGCAGCTATTGTTTTGATATTTGGTGAGATCTTTCTCAGACCTTTTAACATTATACACTAATCTTCATACAGAGTCACCACCTCCTTCATAGAGGAAAGCATCTTTAATTAATTAATATATTTCCCTAGCAAAGTCGCCATTTTTGTTGTTCTCAAAAAGAGAAACCCAATTTCACCTGTAATCTATCTATGAAATAGCCAATCTCAATCAAAGAAAAGCTTCAGGGCTTGGACAACATAACATAGGATCCTAATGATCCTCCTACACTTTAGGTTCTACTAGACCTAGGTGGGGATACCCTTTGATGCATAAAATAAAGCTAGCTACAGAATTATGGCATTAATAGAAGCAAATGAATCTCAAAAGGCTTAACAACAAGGAGGTTAATGCAGATAGGATAGATCTACATTGACATCTCAACTAGATTGGAGCATGAGATAGGTGGAACATTACCATAGAACATAAAGAAAAAGATATTCTTATTTGATCTTTAAAACAAGAAGAAAGTAACTTATAGCTATAACTGATTAGTGCCTTGACCCGAGCATAAAGTCAATACAAAAACAACAAATGCAATCGAAGTTGCACATAAAATTAATTGAAAAAGATATCCATGTATTAATGCTTAACATTAGTACATTCTAAACTCAATGAAAGGATCATACTTATCCAAACATTGGCCTAAATCCAAAATGATTGTTCACAGAATTTAAACTCTTGCTTGAAGAGTACCTAAGAACACTCATTACACACCCACTTTGAGAGGAAAAATCCAAACTCCCTTGAAGACTAGATTTATTGAAAATAAAGAATGCCTGAAGATTATCCATTGCAACTATATATATACCTACATATATGTGACGTGCAACTAAGAAACAATCTACAAAATGTAGCAACTCAATGACAAAAGAAGAGGAACATCAACCATTATAGCTAAGACAATTACATGCAAAAATGGAACCCCTCTTGGAAATCTCTTTCAAAGATTTTTTTCAAAAAACTGGGCCTTATCCAATGAGAAGAAACTCAAAATAAGAAGGAAGAGAGAAAAATTTCGGATTTCGTCCCTGACAATGGCAACTGCCAAATCTTTCAACATTGACTACACACATACTTGGCCTAAAGAAAATCCTTTCTGACAACCTAAAAAATCCTTATGAATCCCTAAGGAAGCTACCCTTAAGATACTTTACGTGTGCAACAGTTGACTATAGAAACAAACTCCTTAGATCGAGAGCTTTCCAATGATATATCACCTATATATTCGGGTAAAAAATAACCCCACAACCATCAATACCTCTACATGTCAGTCATTAATTTCTCAGTCAGGCACAATAGTCATTTAAATTTATGAGTTTTTTGCACTATAGTCAGCATTATATCATTTAACTTTGACTTTTTCCATTTTCCTCCTTCTGCACTCTACCACGTGGCACCCCCTGATTGTCTCTGAGGTCCCTATCCTGCCACCTCAGCATGGCTTGGACTCATCACCGGAATGGAACTCTTCCATGTTGCTGGGTCATGAGAGATATGTCAACAAGCAGTTTTCATCATGACCTAGCAACCACCATTTCTCTTCCTCGAGCTTGCTAGATCCTTAACTTGCCCCTTTTTTGCATGTACTTTGTCGCTGATCTGTGAGGATTAACCAATGAGCATCTTCATCTTGTGGTAAAGTGATGACCATTGATCCACCTTCAACTTGCTTGACCATTACCTCTTCATCCATCTGTGCCACTTGTCTCCTCCGGCCAGCTCCTGGATCTACTTGTCTTGCCACTTGTACCTACCACTTCATCTTCACCAGACCCACCACTTGATATGAGCCCACCTTGTTGCCTAGTCATGATGGATACTTGAATGAACAGTTTTCCATCACAACCTAGTGACCACCATTGGATCATCTCAATCTCCATTTGATCATCCGTGATCTACTCAGCCTTTAACTCACCTTATCCGCTCTCCTATCGGGTCCCACCACTTGGTCACCATGTCGCAAGGGTATTCATTTTGGGCACTTCACAATCATGGTACAATGACAAGTGTTGATAGTCTCAGAATTTTACTCCACCATTAATCTTCCTCGGATCTATCATTCGATCTTCTCAATTTGCATGACCTTTAGCCTCTTCTTGCTATCCTATCTCTAAATTTTGGATGCCTTGAGATGCACACACACGCGTGGTTGACTAGGCCATGAGCCACCTATTGCCAAAATCCCTCAAGCTTTGACACTATAGAAGTGTGGGGATTTGTATTAAAATACAAAATATTTCCTTCCCACAACCAATTTGGGATAAATGTTTATGCCTAGCAGTTTGTTTCTTTTGTAAACCCAATTTGCGGCCCAAGTAAAAATGCTTTACACAAGTCGATTGCATTTGTTTTGAAGTTTTTTAAATGCCTTCACCTTTCACAGGCACATGAGGAGAATTCTGCCAAGGGGTATGTGGAACTGGCTTTATTTTTAATACCCTCAAACCGGGCGATTCAAGTTGATTCATCAAGTGCCATTCTAAAAGTGCAGAGTATAATTTAAAATGGGCCTCTCAAATTCACCAATTTTTTATGAGTCCCAATAGATACAAGGATGTGTACCAAATTTTTTTTGGAAAGGTGCTGTAAGTATAGCTATCTACACAATGAACTGAGTTCTGATGAAAAGAGGTAAGGATAAGAGCCCATATGAGTATTGGTATGGGAGATCACCTGATGTTAGCTATTTTAAGATATTTGGAAGAAAATGTTTTATTAAAAGAGGTGATTACATAAGTAAGTTTGAAGCTAAGAGTGATGAAGGCATATTTCTTTGCTATTCCACCAAGAGTAATGCCTATAAATGCTTCAACAACAAGACACATAGAAGTGTTGAGAGTGTTTATGTTCATGTAGATGAATGTCATGAAGTTATAGAAGGAACCACTTCAGACAAAAATGATGAAGATCCTTTTATTTTTCTTTTGGAACCTAAAACTGTTAAATCAGAAACAGGTAAATCAAATTCTGATGTACTTGTTCAATCGAAACAAATAAATTCAAAGGAAGATGATAATGATGAAGTTGAACTTGAAGAAAATGATCATGTTATTCTGAGGTATGTGAGACTGACTCACAGTCCTAAATAGATAATTAGGGATAAGGATGTCTGTGTACTAACTAAAAGGAGAATAAGAGAGAACTCTTGCATGATCTCCACCTTTTAACCTAGAAGTGCTAAGGAGGCATTTGGTGGTGATCAATGGGTGAAAGATATGGAGGAGGAGTTGGATCAAATTGAGAAGAACAACACTTGGACCTTGGTACCCCGACCGGTAAACAAGAATGTAATAGGTGCTAAATGTGTGTTCAGAAACAAATTAAATGAAGATGGTGTTGTAGTTCGCAATAAGGCAAGAATAGTAAGCAAAGGTTATGCGGAAGAAGGAGAAAATTATGGAGAAACTTTTGCACCGGTAGCAAGACTGGAAGGTGTAAGAACATTACTTGCATTTGTAGCTCACAAGAAGTTCAAGGTATACTAGATGGCATTAAGTCTAGCATTCTTGAATGGGATACTGGCAGAAGAGGTTTATATAGAGTAGCATTATGGTTATGCATTGACAGATAAAGAAGACATGGTATGCAAATTTCATAAAGCTTTGTATGGATTAAAGAAGGCACCCAAAGCATAGTATTAACGACTTCATACTCATCTAATGAAGATAGGCTTTGCCAGAACCAGTGATGACAACAAATTTTATCTCAAGTCTGAAGGAGATGAAATACTCATCACTAAAGTATTTGTAGATGACATTATATTTGGAGGTAATGATGACATGAGTAATTGTTTTACAGATGAAATGAAGAATGAATTTGAGATATCATTAGTAGAGGAAATAAAAAATTTCATAGACTTACAGATATAGTAGATGAAGAATGAAATTTTCATTACTCAATCCAAGTATGTGAAAGAGGTTTTGAAGACTTTCGATATGAGTGACTATAAACCAGTTGGATCCCCAATGGTTATAGGTTGTAAATTGTCCAAGGAAGATGCATCTAAGTCTGTAGATGAAAAGGAATACATATCAATGATTGGAAAATTGCACTATGTTGTTCACAATCGACCAAATATTGCCCATATAGTTGGTATTATTGCTAGATTTTAGAAGAATCCAAAGGAGGCACATCTAATGGCAACCAAGAGAATTTTAAGATATCTGAAAGGTACTGTTGACTATGGGTTATGGTATCCATATGGTGGAAATTTTGATTTGAAAGAATATGCAAACGCTGATTGGGAAGGAAATATTGGTGACCAGAAGAGTACTACTGGTGGAGCATTATTTCTAAGAGGAAGGCTATTTTCATGGAGTAAAAAAAATTAGAGTTTCACTTCACAATCTATTGCTAAAGTTGAGTATGTAGTAGCTTATATGAATTGCACACAAGCTATGTGGATGAGACACATTTTGGAAGGTTTGAAGATGGAAATCTTAGAACCAATAAAGATTTTGTGTAATAATACAAGTGCAATAAACATTTTTAAAAATCTTGTTTTGCACGCTTCTTGAGGGAAAAAGTTCAAAGTAAAGATGTTATCTTGGAGCAGCTTGCAGATATTTTTACCAAACCTCTTCCTAAGACCACTTTTGAGTATCTTATAAGTCAATTAGAGGTTGTCCCTCTTCATGAAGTTAGTTGAGCATGATGTTGATTGTATCAATTGTTGGCATATGGACACTCCAATGAGACATTGTGTGTGATTGAAGGTTTTGTCATTGATGGCAACCTTGCAATCGTATGGTATCGGCAAAGCATTACATAGGCAACCTTGCAATCCTATGACACAGGAAAAGCATTACATAGGCAACCTTGCAATCCTATAGAAATGACAAAGCATTACACAGGCAAACTTGCAATCCTATGGCACCGGCAAGACATTATACTGGCAAAGCATTACTCAAACAAAACAGTGCATCGGCATCAACAAAATCAATCTACACTGGCACTGGCACAAAAGATGTACACCGACATAGAAGGAAATATGTATACTGAAACTGAGGCTGACAGGATTTTTGATATGTAATATTTTGTTTATTATTGTAAGCTGACTTGGCATATTGTAAAATGACTCTTGTATATAAAAGAGATCATTGTAGACATTTGTAGGATATGGATATGAAGCATAAAAAATCATAAGGCAGACCTAATGTGAAAATTGTAGGTCAAGGTTATATGTAAAGAACAGAGCAAGAGCCGGTATTGAATCTAGCATTGAAGATGCTATTGTAAAGTAGTATAGAATATTGGATTTGTGTAAATCCTCATTGTAAGTCAGTGTGACTTCTTATTAAGCAGTGAGCTCTAGGTAGTTGGCCTTCCTACATGTGCAGGCCTCTATTGTAAGTAATATTCTCTTATTAGCCAATAAGAGAATATTGTGGGTCACAAATCCCACCAAGGTTTTTCCCACACCGGGTTTCCTCGTTAAACATCTTGTGTTATGGTGTTATTTTCATGTGGATGTTTTTGATTCGGTTATTTGCATTAATTCTTGCATATCAGTATACTGTTACTTTATGTTCTGCATATTTAGTTTTAAGAAAATTTCACTACTGGTCAGATACTGATTCACCCCCCCTCTTAGTATCTATGGGAACCCTAACAATTAGTATCAGAGCTTGGTCCTCTATTTTCATAAGCCTAATAGCTTGAGGAAGATCTTTACACTGGTAAAGATGGAAAATTTGATGAAGCAACTTGAAGGAGCTCTTACTGACTATGATGCAGAGAAATTGAAAAATATCAAATTAGAAGATGATTTAAAAGTAGCTCAGGACATTATTTAGGCACTTCAAGAAAATTTTACTGTTACAAGTAATAAGAGAAGAGAACTATGTGAAAAATTGCAAAATGAGAATGATGAAAAGGAATCACTAAATGATATGATAAGCAAATTGAAATAATGACAAAAAAAAATGAAATGCAGGATATGACTATGAGATTTTGCAAAGAGATTGAGGACAGAAAGAAGAATGAATAAGAATTGACCAAAAGATTAAGTGATGCAGCAAATGAGAACACAAGACTTAGCTATGAAAATGACATTTTGAAGATAGATCTGATGCATACTAAGAATGACTCGAATGAACTAATGAGACAAAAAGAGATCTTGGAAAGGGAATTGGAAACTACAAATCAACACAAAGAAAAATTCAAGAAAAGCTCAGAAGAACTTGGTATCTTATTGAAGAATCAAAAACCCAAAGGTGACACTTCTGGAATTGGATTTGAAGTTGGAGAAAGCTCTGGTACTGCAAATACCAAGGATCATAGCAAATCGGTAAGACCTTCTAATACTTACAAATTCAATGGAAAATGCTTTAACTATAATAAATATGGTCATAGGGAAAATGAATGTAGATCTAGGAATTATCAGAACATCAATCGTCCCATCGGTCAATGTACTAAATGCAACAAAATTGGTCATAACTCTGAAAATTGTAGAATGAATGTAAGATGTTATGTTTGTGGAAGATTTGGTCATTTATCAAATAAATGCAGAACACAAACTGGCATAGGTTGTGGGAAAGCTATTTAGAAAAATAATGTAACTTGTTATGCATGTAACAAGATTGGTCATATTCCTAAATTTTGTAGAAGTAAAGGTACACCGATAGATAACAAAAGTACTAGCTTGAAAGGTAAAGAAAAGGTTGAAGAGGTTGAGCAAGAATTTTCAAAGCAATGGATTAGAAAAAGTGATCTAAATATTGGGGTTACTCCTCCACCGGTAGAACCAACAAATGCTTCACCGGCAGGACAATATGATGCTCCACCGACAGGACAGAGCAATGCTCCATCGATAGGATGTTCTTCATCAAATTGAAGAAAATTATCTTGAGGGTTTGGCAATCAAATGACACATGTGCTATTATTCCCTCAGTTAGAGAAAAGAAGTTGAAAATCCTTCACTACTAGCAAATAAAGTTAAGCTAATACATTGCCGACAAGCAATTAATGTGGTAGGTAGCAGAAAAGACTTTATAAAATAAGGTTTTTGGCTCCATTTCATTTCACCATGAATTCAAACTTTCAGAGAGCGCGAAGATTTCCGAGCTAAGGCATTCCAAGCAAAGAGGCAAAGCACTTCAGCAATCAATCCATTCAAAGGCAGAAAAAGGTATTTATCATCATGGCATCCTCCTCTGCACCTGAATTCATAGCAAACCCTACAGTAGTCAAGGTTATAAAACAACCTAGGCCTGTGTTTCAGCTAGTTCCCAAGGTAGCTAAGAAAGATGACAACACAAGTTCTTTTTCAAAAATTCCAAAGGGTGTTGTTTATCCAGAAGACCCTAGAAGGTATATTCATTGCAACATAGAGGAATTAGGTGATGAAGAAATTAAAAACATGTATAAATTTGTTATATGTGACAATGCCAGAAATGTGAAACCTAAACATAAAATTGTTGAAACCCTAGGATTCACTGAAATCCTCTGCATTCCTGAATTTCCCAAGGAAGTGGTTAGGATAATTCTGAGTAGGGTACATGGTTCATTCTTTTGGCTTGACTCAGTGCATAATATTACAGAGGTAGTTGTGAAAGTAGTAATAGGGTTACCTTCCACCGGTACCAGACCCAACAAAACCAAGAAGGTCTCCAATGAATTGGTAACAAACTTAACTGGTGCAACCTCCGACAAGAGATCATTGAGGGTTAATGATATGACCGATAAAAATGTTAGATTTGTTAGCATGATTCTAGGTTACAAAGAAAATCATGCTAATAGGCTTAATTCTGTTTCTAGTTTATGCATAAAGAGTGCTTATGACATGGTTAAGGACAATGTGAAAATTGATATTTGTGAATGGTTAAAAGATGAGTTAATGGATAAGAAAGGAACCTTTAGATTTGGAAATTTACTTGTATGCTTAATGCTACATATAACTGTAGCGTAGAAATTAGGAATCATCAAAACATAAGTAGATCTATCAAAACACAAGACATTATAACAACTCAATCAAAAGAACACTCATTGAAATGAACCTAATTCCAAAGCACATTCAATAGAGGCATAAAAACAAAGCATCTAAAAGAGAATATCATGCAAACCATATAACAATTCAGATGCTTCTTCCATGCGGCTCCATTGTTGTTCTTTCCTCTTCAATGGGTTTGTGGATCTCACCTACAAGTGCTCACACAATTGAAAGCAAAAAGCTCAAGAGTACTAGAAACGAAAGTTCGGTAGTTTGATAGAAATTTGGGATTCATGAAGGATTCGAAGGGATTTGATTGAAAAAAACATCCAATTTATAGAGAAATTGGATAAATGACAAGATTGGCATGATGCAATTCAAATGGAAATTGCAAATCAATATGACAAAATATGACAAATTATGCACTTTCCATGCACAATTTGATTGATTGATAATTGATGACAAATTATGACACATTTCATGTCAAAATTGATTGATTATCAATTATGACAATTTCATGACAAATTGAAATGTCACTCTCATAGAATTAGGAGATGAAATAGGAGGGAAAAGGAATTAGAAATTTGAAAAATTAGGAAATTGAAATTGATGAAAATTAGGAATTAGAAATTAGTGAATTAATTAATAATTTTTCATTTATTAATCAATTCACAAAGAGGAATAATTAGCCAATTAAATAAATATTTAATTGTAACAAGAAGACCTAGGATAAATAAATAATTTAATAATCCTAGAGGAAGAAATGGCAAATTAGGTTAAATGAATAAATCATAAAACCCTAGAAGATGAATTAGGTATGCGAAAATGACAATTAGGTCTTGATTGAAGATAATTAATGTCATGATTTTGAATTGATAAATGATGAATGCGACAAAATGATTTGATTGATAAATGCATCAATTGACGAGGAACAATGACAAATTGATCCAAATTGACATAATTGAGACAGACAATGATCGATAGCAAAATTGATCGCAAAATGACAAGATTAACAAAAGGACAAGAATCGATGACAAAATGGATTGCAAGATGACAAGATTGAAAATGACCATGATCGATGACAAATCGATCACCAAAATGACAAGATTGATAATGGCCACGATCAATGACAAATTGATCGCAAGATGACAAGATCGAACATGACAACGATCGATGACAAACCGATCGTAAAATGACAAGATTGAAGGATTGATGATAAATCGACAAGATTGATAAGAGGACAACGATCGATGACAAATCGATCGCAAGATTGACAGGATCGATAAGAGGACAAAACCCTAATTAGGATTGACGATGTCCAAAATGATGAGATTGATGATAAAATTGATAAGATTAACAGGAGGACAAAACCCTAATTAGGATTGACGATGTCCAAAATGATGACAAATGAATACGCACATTGATGCGACAGGGTAAAATCGATCAAAATCATGACTGGATAATGTTGTCGACAAGACCAAATTCGAAGATGAGATGATTGAAGAATGTAGAAGAATGACTCGATGTTCGCAAATGATAAAGACCAAGTGCGTGACATAGGAGAAATGTTAATGCGACACAAAAACCTAAAATGAGGCAATGCTCAATTGTTAAAATATGACCTCGCAAGCGTTTGACCATTTTTGGGTGTCTACAATAACCAAATAGGCTCCCAGTATAGGCTACAAGGATTTTGGATTCAACATACCGATAGGAAAACAATTGTCTGACTTATTCAACAACATGGGTGAAAACAAAGAAAAGAATATCAATGAATATTTTCAAGCACTAAAGGTTAGAATGAATAAAAGAATCAGACTATCATAGGGAATTGTCGACAAATACAAGGATGATATATGTTTTGTAATAAAAAAGGATGAGATCTGGATGGAAGCAGTCATCCCAAGAACAATCTGGGTTACAGAGATGGGGTATGAAACAGATGACCACATAGTGGAAACTTATGCCAAAGCACTTCTGGAAGCCCCCAATGAACCAAAGGAAGAAGTATTTGGTAGTGCTGAGACCATTGAAAGCCAAATTCAATCTAAAAAGAGAGTAAAGAAAGTTGAGGCATTTGTGAGGAAAGGAACGAGACAAGCAAAAGCCATAAAAGAAGATGTATTAAAGAAACTGGCATAACAGAAGAAGAGTTGGCAACCCAATAGCCTAAAACTCATCTATCACTGGTAGATACCTCTTGAGAAGGAGATATGCCAGCAACTTTCAAAAGAGTTGTTAGGAAAAGAGACCCCTCACCAGTAACCACTCCTTCACCTAGAAGGACAAGACAGAAGGAACAAGCTGTGAGGTCTCCAGTCAAGAAAGCCACACCTAAGAAAAATCTGACCCCCAAGAAGAAGAAGAAGACAAACACTGACTTGGCCCCTTTTGACATATTATTGAATGAGATCATAGAGGAAGGTAAATTGAAAAACATAGGGAAAATCTATGACACCCTATCAGATGATGAGAAAGGACAAGTCAAGGAGAGTGTTATATTACACATGGACATGTATAAAAAGTTTTTGATGCAAGTCCTAAATGAAATTCCTGATGAATTATATAAAAGACTTGAGGCTAGAAGGCAAGGAATAGTTGAGTTGGATAAGAAAATTAAAATAGAAAAATCACTTGCAGTATACCCAGTCAACTCACCTAAGGAAATTGATGATCTGATAGCTCAGGCCAACCAAACAGTTTTTTCCACTGCACACCGGCAAATATCACTAATGGCAGGTAGAGTTACTGAAGTTTCAAAGGAAACAAAAGATGGTTGGGATACATTCTTGGTTGAAAAATAAAAACAAGAAGAATATAGGAATCCCAAGCCCATTCTGGTATATCAAAAGGACAAAGGGAAAGGTAAAGTTGGTGGACCACCAAGTATCAAGATTAGAGACAACTTACCCTGACCTCCTTTAAATACTCCATCGGTAAAAACAACAACTGCAAAAGATCAACCAGCCATTGAGAGCATGGACACAGAGGATAATAATCCTAATCCCGAAGTCTTATATACTGTGAATGTTGATACTCAGAAAATCAACATAGTGGTAGACAAGGATACAACAGATAAATCAGAAAACAAAGAGAAACTGGCAACAGAAAACAAAGAGCAACAGGTAGCAGATTCAGAGAAAAAGATGAAATCTGGAACACAAACAGAGCAACCAACAAAGTTAAAGGCTCCAGAATAGATGCCACCAGTAAAAAATGATGCAGGAAAACTAGAGCTTAAAGAGATGGAGACACAAGCAGACCTACCAAAGGTCAATACTAGCATGGTCACTTCCACCAGCACTCAGTTTGTTGGGTCACCAATAAATGTAACAGAGTTATTGCTCGAATCTATTAAGAAAATAACTAATTATAGCTCACAAGCTTATAAAGTGATAGATGATTCAATTCCAATTTTGAAATCAATAGCTCCCAATTGTAATATAGCTAATAAAGATTCTTTAGGCCAGTTGGATACACTTTGTAAATATATTTCTAGAAATTTTGAGCAAACAAAGGTAGAAACTGTAAAGGAAAGTGTGGAAAAAGAGAAACAAAAATTCTTTGAGGAAGGAATAAAGAAGTGTAATAGGGAATTTGACACACTTCTACTAGAACTGTGCAATTTATTGAAAGAATACAAAACTCTATACAAAGAAACCTGTAAAATAAACTTTTTGACCATGGATGTAGACAAAAAGATGAGCAAGGTACAGGAAGAGATCAATAAAATTGCTGATAATTTTGTCAACTCACCTGATACAATATCAGTTTTTGAGGAAAAGATAACAAATTTTGAGGAAGAATTGATCAAATTAGAAAGAGAGAAAGAGAAAATAATAAACAAGGAAAAATTCTTGAGATCTAAACTAAGTCCAAGATTGGACTATTTAGCATCTCTACGGAAGGAAATCTCAGAGGCACTAACACAGGGTAGCAAAACACCGGCAGAGCACTTGCAGCATCTCATCGGTATAGTATACAGAACTGAGATAGCAATAATGGAGACCAAGAAGTGTATGGATGGCATAAACTTAATTTTGGGAGATATTCTTCAGATAATAACTATCCAACTACAAGGTTGAGGTAATGAACTGGTACAACTACAAAATCTACTAACCTTTGTCATTGATGCCAAAGGGGGAGTAATAGATGAGAAAATTCAAAACACAGGGATCACATGCTTAGGGGAAGCTCTCACATTTTTTTTGGTAACATTTTTGGTTTACACAATTTTGGATATCTTTTTGAAATTTCTCATGAGTGTTGCCATCAATGCCAAAGGGGGAGATTGTTGGCATATGGACACTCCAATGAGACATTGTGTGTGATTGAAGGTTTTGTCATTGATGGCAACCTTGCAATCCTATGGCACCGACAAAGCATTACACAGGCAACCTTGCAATCCTATGGCACCAGTAAAGCATTACATAGGCAACCTTGCAATCCTATAGCACCAGCAAAGCATTACTCAAGCAACCTTGCAATCCTATGACACTAGCAAGACATTATACCGGCAAAGCATTACTCAAACAAAACAGTGCACTGGCATCAACAAAATCAATCTACACTGGCACTGGCATAGAAGATGTACACTGGCACAGAAGGAAATATGTATACCGGCACTAAGGATGATAGGATTTTTGATATGTAATTTTTTGTTTATTATTGTAAGATGACTTGGCAAATTGTAAAATGACTCTTGTATATAAAAGAGATCATTGTAGACATTTGTAGGATATGGATATGAAGCATAAAAAATTATAAGGCAGACCTAATGTGCGAATTGTAGGTCAAGGGTATATGTAAAGAACAAAGCAAGAACCGGTATTGAATCTGGCATTGAAGATGCTATTGTAAAGCAGTACAGAATATTGGATTTGTGTAAATCCTCATTGTAAGTTAGTGTAACTTCTTATGGAGTAGTGAGCTCTAGGCAGTTGGCCTTCTTGCATGTGCAAGCCACTATTGTAAGTAATATTCTCTTATTGGCTAGTAAGTGAATATTGTGAGTCACAAATCCTACTGAGGTATTTCCCACACCGGGTTTCCTCATTAAACATCTTGTGTTATGGTGTTCTTTTCATGTGGATGTTTTTTATTCTATTATTTGTATTAATTCTTGCATACCGGTATACTGTTACTTTATGTTCTGCATATTCAGTTTTAAGAAAATTTCACTACCGATCAGATACTGATTCACCCCCCCTCTCAATATCTATGGGAACCCTAACATCAATCCCTGAACCACTTGCAAAATTTTACATGGATTGATGAAGAAGTGGATGTATTCCATAATGGGAGCATCAAGTTGCAGAATGATGTTGATGCACAGTGAGAGAAGAATTACATTTTTTAATTTCACTTTGGCATTGTTGTCAAAGGGAGAGAAGAATTATGTGATTGAGGAGATAAATTATGTGTTTGATTAGGTGAACCAACAACAAGCTAAAGATAGATAGAGCAAGGTGAATACTTGGTAATGTAAACTAGGATTCCTATTCACCAATCTCAGCAGCAATTAGAGGCATTGATATTTTTATTGCCATCAATGCCAAAGGGGGAGATTGTTGGAATTTTGAGTTTGTTGGCACTTTGCATAGAGATTGCACTAATGATATGTTGTCATTGATGTCAATTGAGTCAATAATGGTATTCTTGTTATTGTTGATATTGTTGTTTTTGATATTGGCTAGTAACCAGTAAGAAGAGCATTGTGGAAGATGTTGTAAACCGGTATGTAAAGTTTTTGAGTTGAATAGGTGAATTGGTGTAAAGGGTTAAACCTTTCTAAGAAATGTAACCGATAAACCCTATCAGCTATTAAACCCTAATCGATCAAGTCTGATGGTTTATTATCTGATAAGCAGTAATGATGAAGACACATGTGATCATTGTATGAGGATATGTTCAAATTGTTTTGGCAAATTTTTTTTGTATAGGGAAGGAGCAGAGTGGATTGCATCTAATGCACAATATGTGATGAGTTACAAAGTCTGATGAAGCGATGATCATGGAGCGATTGGAATTTTCTTGAAGAATGTGAAGAGATTGTCTAATGCAGAGGGATCTCCTACTCTATATAACTCCCAAGGGTTTAGTCACTCAAGGTGACACACTAGAGAATCATTCTACATTCTAAGTGTTACAAACTCCCCATTCCAACTCCTATTGATCATGATTGATCATCTCATCATTTGTCTAGGACTGCACTTTCAAGGTTTTGATAGCCTACTCACTCCTTTGGACCCTACCCTAAGATAAACACTTGTTCTTAGTCTTATCCATACCCTAACACCAAGGTAGACTCTCCCCACATTGTATTTGGAAGTCTTACAACCCAACTAAGATCCAAACAAGGTTCACAAGAAAAAATGCTATCACTATCCGAACACTAGTTGCTTGACAATTAGCCAATACCCCTTAAGGTGAACACCCAAACAATGGTTATACCCACTTCCCAAACACTTAAGGAACTTTAAAAACCATCTAGGCTCTATCCATATCCCATATAATCTTTAGAATCAACTTGTCTTGGCAAATACTCTCCTTACCTTATATTGTCCTAACTATGATAGTCTACTGCTATCTCTAGTAACTCACCAGTTTAGCCCCTCCTTTGGGAACTTTGATTCCACCAACACCTTAGGAAGGTAGTAAACACACCATATAACCTCCCTATAATCCCTCCTAGACATAACACACTTTGTCACCTCCAACAAAGTCTCTACCATTGACTATGACAATCATTCCTTGCCTCTGTGATTGTTCTAACAGTCTGAAACCATCATGAAGCACATGCTAAATCCTTGCATGATACCCTGCACACACCTTGGATATGTATTATAAATCCTTAACCTCATCCATGCCCATAATGAGGATTGGTTATGCATAAATAAAAAAAAGTCACATTATTCCAGTCACTAGTTACCCTAAGCTAGGGTTTTGACAATTTTCACAAAAAACAAAGAGCTTTGATTAAACACAATGAAAATAAGTGCCACCACTTCCGAAGAAAAGTTAAATAATTTCCTTATCACCTAGAGACAAGAATATTTCAAGATATAAACATCAAATGCATCAAAATTACTAAGGATCTAACTGTAACACATTGAGACTCAGAAAATGCACATGAAAAATATAGATTTTATTGCTCCAACTGATTATCTTCAATCATACACCCACATTATCCACCAAAAGTATTGTTTTGAAACATTTTATAGCATTTGTGGCCTTAAAAACCAAACTATAACCACCCATCTACCTCTAACCACCTATTCTTGTCATTTTTGCAATTTTGACAATAAAAGTTGCTCTCAAAAGTTGTCATGTTGACAAACAAAGTTGTCAACATGAACAACTTGGACCCCTAACTCTACAAAAACACAAGAATTGTCTTAAGATGACCTTAAAAACATTAAAAACATGTTTTATTCTTCACACACCTATTCTACCCTTCAAAACCCAATTTTAGCCTTTTCTAGGCCTAATTGCCAATTTTTACAATTTTACAACTTATGATCTTTTCATTACATTTCATTGCACATTTAGGATATATTGGCCATTATTACATTGTTTTAAGACCTTAATGGACTTTTATACTTCATTTCCCTTTGATTTTCCATGAGGTCCTATCAGTGACCCAAGTGCACCTTATCTCCATAGGTCTTCATAGGTGCTCCATAGGTGCTTCTGCACCATTGTCATGATTTCTAATGGTCAAGATTGTACCGACTTGTTTCTAATCTTGATGATGAGAATTAGGTTTTTGCTATGTTACCAACCTAACTGATTTATATTTAAGCTCAATGAAGTCATTTGTAAAGGTAGCTGGTAAGATTGATAGAAACTTGTTGAGTGTGTAGTTGCCTAACTGGAGAATGGATCTACACTTTGAGTGAAGGTGGATTGAAGCTTAGAAGGATCTGATTAACAAAATGTAGTGCTACTCAGACAGATCAAGAAAACCTTTTTTTTTCTAACAATTATAGTAGAAGTGAAATCCCTTAACTGAGTAAGCTCTAACAAGCTTGGTTACTCATTAAATCCTCTAATAAGGTGGTCCATTATCTTGGATTCTTAAATCCTCTAGCGAGGTTACTCCTAATAGGGTATTATGTTTTTCATCAATGCATATTTGTAAATCCCTTAATCAGGTGATTCCTAACCGGAATTAGTTCTTAACATGACTTATTGTAAATCTTTAACAGGCTTGGCTCCTAATAGGGCAAGCTTCAGAAGAGTTCAAATAGCTATCCTTCTGAGTCTCATCTCACCGTGGTTTTTTTCTATTTGGTTTTTCCACATATAAACATTTGCGCCAAGTGGTAAATGCTTTTGTGGTTGTGATCTTATTTGTTGATTTGGTTAACTTCTGATAAGGCATGACAATTAGAAGCATTGAGAGATGAATATGTTAGGTTATGATTAAGCATTGTTGATGTTTACAAGATTGAAGTTGTTTATTGTTAAGTTGTCATAATAGTTAAACCGGTTGATGTTAAGTATTCTTATGAATATTGATCTTCACTGAGATATGTTTACCTTTTTTGAGTGAGTTTGAGTTTGGGAACTTTGTATCAATTTTTCAATATACTGATTCACTCCCCCTCTTAGTATTCTATGAGATATTTATTCTTTCATCATACCATCATCATCAATTATCAGCATGAAGTATCTATCATCTTGAAAGCTTCTATTTCTTATTGGACCACATAATTCAATGTGAATCGAATGAAGCACATCATTAGATTTATCAAGTATGCTCTTAAAACAAGTTACAACTTTCTTTCCCAATTGACATTCCTTACATACCAGATTATGAGGCTTTATAATCTTAGGTATGTCTCTAACTACCTTTGTTGAACTGATCTTAACAATACAATCAAAATTAACATGACACAACCTCTTATGCCATAACGATCTCTCATCAATATGAGAAATCAAACATGTCTTATTACCAATGTTCAAGTGAAAAATATCACCTCTAGTTTGAGTACTAGTTGCAATCTCCAAACTAGCTTTGTTAATGATTTTGCATTTTCTATCTTTAAACTGAAGTTGGAAACCCTTGTCCACCAATTGAAAAACACTTAAATTATTATGCTTTAAACCTTCTACATAATATACATTATCAGTATTATTATTTCTATCTAGAGAAATAATACCTCTACCTTTGATCATACATACTTTGTCATCCCCAAATCTGACTTGGCTGCCATTGGATTCTTGAAAAAACAAATTTTTTATCTTATCTTCAATCATATGATGTGAGAATCCACTATCAATTACCCATTTATCCTTGTCTTCAAATATTTCTGCCATGGCCTTTTCTTCATTCTTGATAGTCAGTTCCGCTTCATCTTCCTTTAAAGCATAGAACACCCATTCCTTTCGATTGCCGGATCCACTAGCAAAGTTTGGTGCCAGTTCATCCTCAGAGTCATCACTTACTCCTTCCTCATCAACTATGTAGCATTGTTTGTTTTTCTTCAATCTATATCTATTCTAATTAAGCTTAAATGATTTCTTAACTCTTTCTTCAAATCTTGCATTCCTTTCATGACACCTAGATGCAAAATGACCAATCTTATTACATGCAAAACATTTATAAGGAGATTTTCCTTCATACTTAGTTCCTGTTGGTCCTTTAGGTACTCTTCTAGCAAATAAGGCTTCAAGTTCCTCAAATTATTCATCCTCTTTCCTCATATCTTCCAATTCTTTTGCATATATGGCTTCTAATCACTTTTACTAGTAGATGATAATGCATGAAAAGAAGATTCAGACTTTGTAGCTCCAGAAGGTCAAAATTCTTCATTCTCAAAAGAAGACTATTTCCCAATCAGAATGTCTCTATTAACTGAATTTTTTGCCATGGTTCTCAATTCATTAATTGTGTCGTTCATGATTTCTGATTTCCTTATCCTCTTTGTGAGAATTCTCAAGCCTTTGTCACTTATGGAGAGAAACAACAAGAAACAGAAACAAAAGACAACATATAACAAGGTTTATATAGAAACCTTCTACACTTTAAGCTTCTACTTAGCTTAGGTGGGTATACCTTTTGTGATCATTCTTTCACAACTGCAATTAAAGACTTAAAAAGAAGACCAGTGCCAACCTCTACAAACCCTATCACTTTAAACATAACTAAACATAAAAGAAAGACTTGTAAATTCATTTTTTATTGATAAAAAAGAAGGTCATGAACTGCAACAAGCCATACCCGTGCCTTATCCGACCCTCAGATTCATTTAGAATTGGACAAGAACTGACAAAAAAAATTCACATACATGTCGTTTACATTTTCTTAACTAAATCTATATATGCCTGACATATATAAACTTTCACCATATGCTAAACCCAGCCATCAAATTCAAGCAGAATTACTAATTACTAGCAGTAAAGATTTTTAAGTATATTTAATCCCCTTCCTTGAAACAAAAACCTAAAACGTCTTTGTAAATTGCCTTGCAACTCATTCAATTAAACAATCCTAGATTATCTAACCGAACTAGTAAATAAATGATGCACACAACAAGACAACAAGAATTTATACTCAAATTGTTTTGGTCTGTATATCAATATTCTCCATCAAATTCTACATAACTCAAAATGATCTTCCAAAAACTAGTAAAACCCTAAATACATTTTGCCAGAACTTTTTTACAAAATTCTTGTGATGATTTTTTCCAAAGTCCTAGTATCCATTTATAATGATATGGATGCAAACAAGCTTCAGAATTTCCTAGGAATAGTTTGTTACAACCATAGTTCCATCTTGAAAGAGGTTACAAATTATTTTCATCCCTAACTTCTTGAGGGTTGTTACAATGCTGCAACATCAATTTTCATAATTTTAAATTTTGGCACCAATTGATAACTAGTCCCCTTTTAAAACTGCTTTTCTTTTTTTTTGTTGTTGACCCGCGAACCTTAAACTTCATGCACCTTCATGTCATGGGATAGTGACAACACTTAGATCCTACGGAACTAGATCGACCTTTATCTCACCGTAGCTATTTACCCCTTGACAATCGGTCTTAACTATTACCTAGGCCTACCAGTAATGGCTTGTCGCTAAGTCATGATCCTTCAACATCGCACATCTTAACCTTGCGACTCAGCAACCACTATAGATCTCTATGAAACTTGTCTCACCTTTACCTTCCTCAGGAAACTTTACCTTAACCGTCGAGCACTAACCATCGTCTGCTAACTATTTTCTAGACCGGTCATTGGCGGTTTGTCAGTAAAGCACTGAATTTCAATATTGTGCATCTTCATCTCATGGTGCAGCGACAATCATTGGATCATCACTTAACTACTCAATCTTTATCATTCACCTTGACCGCCTACCCTTAACCTTTATCTCACCATGACTGCAAATGGTTTGTCTCTGGGTCATGAACCTTAGACTGTGCACAACTTCAAGCAGTAGATCAGCGCTGGCTATAGATCTCCATGAAACTCATTTGGCTTTTAACCCCTTTAACTATCAAAGTGGACACTTTACCTTAGATTACTTAGCCTATGAGTTCCTATCAAGTGTATCCACCCCTCATCCATTAATTTTCTCACAAGTATACCAGTTTCTACCTTATGACAACCACATGTGTTTTGTGTGACTGGATCATTCCCCTTTTTGGCAAACCTACATTGCAAGCATCTCCACCTGTTATGCTACGTATTTTACAACCTCATCGGGACCCACCAACTTACTGCCACCTAGATTGCCAGCTCATCAATTGCTACTCTGCGAAGGGTAAACTTCAGACACCTTCACATTGCGGAGTAGAGACAACCCTAGATTATCATCATAATTGCAGTCACTTTAACACCCACAAAAACATTCTCAAAAAGTAGGTCCCACTTTTAGTCACCTATGCGAAGGGTAAACATCGGGCACCTTTGCATTGCTGAGTGGCGACAACCATTGATCTTCTTGGAATTTTTTTGCTCTTTAACACTAGTAATCTTCAAAGAAGAAGGTTCCACCATCTAGTCACTACTCCACGAAAGGAAAACTTTGGGCATCTTTGCATTGCAAAACAATGACCACTGTAGATCTCTTTCAAACCTACCCACACTTTAGCATCCGTAGAAAGACTTTAAGGAAATGAGGGTCCCACTCACTTGGTCATTGTTTTGCAAAGGGTAACCTTAGCACAAATTCTCTTTGTGGTATAGCAGTATCCATAGGGTCAGGAGGAACTTGCATGGTGATTAAGAGACCCGACAAGGAACATAAAAGACTTAGGAAAAAGCAGAAAATTAAGAAAAATCATAACTCACCTAGGATAAAAACTAAGAATGGGCCCCTCTTCACACGATGGAATAACCCTTCCACTTAAGTGGAAAAAGAAACAAGGAAATATAAGGAGAAACTTCATGACATAGAATTTCAAAGAAACCAATCCC
Source organism: Cryptomeria japonica (assembly GCF_030272615.1). NCBI lineage: Eukaryota > Viridiplantae > Streptophyta > Pinopsida > Cupressales > Cupressaceae > Cryptomeria > Cryptomeria japonica. The sequence goes on from NC_081411.1 coordinate 191,609,572, forward strand.
TAAACCCTTGGACAAATAACCCTTAGGAGCAAAAAGAAACCATGAAAGTCGGAAAAGAATGGAAAAGAATAATCACTCAATATTCTAAATAGTGACAACATCTTCACAGGGACTTGAAATTCTGCATGTTGACTCACATTTATGCATTCAATTCAATATACCTTTAATTTCACCATGACAGTCAACTGGTCAAAAGATATAGGAGCTCAAAGTAGGCTATTTAATAAAATCTGCATTTACGCCTAACATGCACTTTCAGATCACCCCTTGAAATGGGTACCTGATCAATTGATCCAAAATAATCTCTGAGAGTTGCAAAACACTTCAAAGGCTAAATGAAAGGTGTACAAAAAGTTTAAAATATTTACCTCTTGATCATTAACTGGCTCCATTTTACATGCCCTCAAAGTAGGCCTATTAGGTTGATTCATTAGGTGGTCATTTAAAAGTGCAGATGCAAATTTTTTGAAATGGGCCTCTCAAATTACTCAAATTTAATGAGTCCTGATAGTGGCTTTGATTGGGGATGGTTGATTGCAATATCAATACAAGAATTCAGAATCTATGGTAGAGAAAACCACCCAAAAAATGAAATACTTCTCTTCTCTTCTCTTCTCTTCTTTTCAACAGAGGTTCCTTATTTTGCCCAATCAGGAGGGAAATTTATTGAAAACCACACAACTGAAGCAAAACAACTATACAAAATATACAACTTATAAATGGGCTTAGGCCAACAAAACTGAAATCAATTCTTACCTCTATCAAATACATGATTTTCATTTCCATAAACTAGAGGTAAGCTGAAAGTTTCATTCACATTTACCTAACCAGAAACACTGCCACTTCTAATTAGCTGATCACATAAAATATAATCATCAACATGTTCACAATCATCCAATCTTTGAAAACCAAACAAATGTTGAAAGATGTGGTCACTAAATGACATAAGAGTGACATACACTTTACCATTCTTTCCCACCTGAAAAGAGAAGTAACCCAACTTAGTTTGAAAGATGAGACCATTAGACACATTTCTATTACTAGTTTTCTCAAATGATAAACAATCTTCCACAATGATGGCTTTCAAACTAGAGAGGAAAACTTCCTCATAAATTGACTGCACTTCATCTTGTTGATCATAATTTCTATCAGCACTTTGTACAAGTAAAAACACATAATCATCACTTGTCAATAGCTCATTTCCCACTTGCAAATCTGATAAAACAACTTCAAAACTACCATTATTTTAACAGAAAGATCCATACAATGCATAGAAAAATCTGAGTTCATATCAGCATATGAATCTACATCATCACATCTATCAATCTTATATCCATTTTCATCTTGTCCATCACTTAGATAAAATGTAGGGAAATAATAAATACCATATGTATCATACTTCAGACCCTCAAAAACACTATCATTATCAAAACATGTACTGGTTGGGTATGAGATATTGGGCACACTTTTGGGTGCATACCTCTAAAGATCAGCAACTAAGAGCTCTAAGATTCGTCTACTACTTATTGAACCTTCTTCTTCATTTTCATTTTCCTTGGCTTCATCCTCTATGCTATAAACATTCTCCCAATCTGATAAAGGTATTAAACTAGTAGTGCTCATGTCTTTATGCACATTTATTTCATCATTACAATAACTTGCATCCACATCATAACCTTTATCAATCTTCTCATAAAGTGTTGCTATATGTTTCAACATAGTTTCATAACTTTGGTTGCAAATATTTTGCGGATTGAACTTAACAATAAGGTGATCTACATCATTAAGATCCGAGAATAAAATCACCTTTAGCATCATAAGAGGTATATCCACTCACAGATTCATCTCCATCACTACACTCAATCTTGTGTACGTTTTCAGATTTAGTCCTTTCAATCTCATATATCCATTCTTTAATACATGTGACACTTTCTTCTCTCAAGGTAGTAGACCAATTAACTGAGTCAGGCTCATCAAGATCTAAAAATAACTCAATCAAAATAGACTCATGGGGTCTAGAATTAGCTGAAAGCTTATTTAATCCAGCTATAAATCTTTCATAGAAAACATATGATGATTCTTGTTTTCTTTTCCCTACTTTCTTTCTTAAAAACCAAACAAATTTATCTTGGATCTCTTGAAGACATATTGCAATCTCTTTATCGATTTCTTTTAGATTTGATAAGGGATTTTCAGATCTAGGAACTACATCTAGATCCATCAGGTTTATAACATCTACTAAACCATTATCATGATGATATGTCTTTACTATTCTATAAACTCTCTTCAAAACATATACAGTCACTAATTTTTTCAGAATCATACACACTTCTCACATCACTTAAGACTGAAACTTTTTCACAACATGAAGTATTTAAAGTGGAGATTTCTTTCCTTTCAATGGTGATTGTTTCACCTTATAAGGAACATATAATTTCATAAAAACTTTGAGGAATAGCTGGAGAAACAAATTGTTGCAGCTGTTCACTTCACTTCTGACTGGAAATTTGAAGAACACCAAATCTTAGGTTCATTCTTACAGAGTCACCACCTCCCTGAAGAGGAATAAAATTTAACCACTGATCTTTACTTTGAACACTTTCTGATTTCTGGGTCATACCACACACAACAGAGTCACATAATATTTTCAAATTTCAAAGCAACAAGATTTTCCAGGGTATACACTTTCAAATCTGAAAAAAAATTCCAGATATGTAAACTTCTAAGACTCTTACTCAAATGAATTTTGGCTAGACTCATGGATTTGACTTGACAAAATATTTACATCTCTCCATTCCCCAGCAGAGTTGCCAATTTTGTTGGTCTCGATTTCTGATTTCCTTATCTTCTCTGTAATAATTCTCAAGCCTCTATCACTTATGGAGAGAAACAATAGGAAATAGAAACAAAAGACAACATATAACAAGGTTTATACATAAATCTCCTACACTTTACGCTTCCACGTCGCTTAGGTGGGTATACGCTTTGTGATCATTCTTTGATAGTTGCAATTAAAGACTTACAGAGATGACCAGTTCCAACCTCTGCAAACCCTATCACTTTGAACATAACTGAACATAAAAGAAAAAGTTGTATTCATTTTTTATTGATCAACAAGAAGGTCATGAATTGCAACAAGCCATACCAGTGCCTTATCTAGGCCTCAAAGTCATTCAGAATTAGACAAGATCTAATAGAAGAAATTCACATACATGTCATTTACATTCACTTAACTAAATCTATATATGCCTGACATATATAAACTTTCACCATATGCTAAACCCAGCCATCAAATTCAAGTAGAATTACTGAATACTAGGAGAAAATATTTTAAGTATATTTAATCCCCTTCCTTGAAAGAAAAACCTAAAACATCTTTGTAAATTGCCTTGCAACTCATTCGATTAAACAATCCTAGATTATCTACCCAAACTAGTAAATAAATGATGCATACAGGAAGACAACAAGAATTTAGAATCAAAATGTTCTGGTGTATATATAAATATTCTCCATCAAAGTCTACATAACTGAGAATGATCTTCCAAAAACTAGTAAAACCCTAAATACATTTTTCCAAAATGTTTTTACAAAATTCTTGTGATTATTTTTTTCAAAGCCTTGGTATCCATTTATAATGATATGGATGCAAACAAGCTTCCTACTTTCCTAGGAATAGTTTGTTAGAACTGTAATTCCCTCTTGAAAGAGGTTACAAATCATTTTCATCCCTAAATTCCTAAGGGTTGTTACAATGTCGCAACATCAATTTTCATAATTTCAAATTTTGGCACTATATACACCTAAAAATGGTCTGAAGGTAATTAATTGAACAACCAATTATTTAATAAATCCTCCTCCCCAATTTAATTGAATTCATCAACAATTTGATTAAATCCTACATTTTTATCTTCAAATTAATAAATCTAAGGATTTATTTAATAGGTTCATTTCAATAATCCCCTTCGATTAATTAATTCAAATTAATTAATTCCCTCCATCAAAATCATTTCTTGTAATCTCTGATTAATTAAAACAAATCAAATTCATGAGTTGTTGAAATTAATTAGCCTTTTACTATTATTTGAATTTCTGAATTCAAATTCTCTTAACTTTTAACCATCTAACCCAACCATTCCTAAACTTAACCCATTCTACCTACCCTCATGTTCCCTTTCATCCAACCTCTTCTAGAAGCTTTGTGACACTTGTCACTAAGTGTTTTGTTTCATCCAGCCTCTTCTAGAAGCCTCTTGACACTTGTCGCCATAAAGGTGACAAATGTTCCCTTTAATCCAACCCCTTTGCCAACCTCTTCCAATTCAACCATTGATATCTTCAAATCAATCTTGACCATTGATTCTTGCCACCTCACCCCTAGCTTTGTGAAATAGCACAAAGGGTCCCAATTTCATATCATTTTGCATCTCATCTCATTTGCATTCAAGCATTGTTACTATAGGCATCTATCTTCTAGTTTATCATTCTTAGCAATGTTATCATTCTCAATTTTAGCTTAATTGCATCTTCATTCTAGCCTATTTTCTAGAATCATGTAGCTTAATCATGCTATCATTGCTAGATCATGCATCTTCATCATTCAAATCCTCCATCTAAGTTTAGTCAAGTCATTGGAATTTGCATAACAAGATCTGAGAGCAAAATTCATACTTGCATTTACTAGGATGCGATAGATCACTCAGGTTTTGTCTTCTTTTGATTTAAATTTATTAACCATGCTTGTAATGATCTATTGAGTGTTTTGTATTTGTAGGTATAGGTACACTTCACATACTCAACATTTTGGCACCCACTATGGGGCCGAAATCATCATTTTTGGCCTCTCAAGCTTCAACAAATGTCCATCTCTACTAGGAAAGAATCAGAATGTCGTACGAGTTGATTTTCCAACTCGTACAAACTACCATTCAGTTTGGTATGAAACCTCATCTTATGTCGTACAAACTCATTATCTCTGTCGTACGAGGTCTAAATTAATTTCATATGAATTAATTTTCCCTATCGTATGAGAGCTAATTTCATCTTGTATGAATTTATGTCTGCTAAATCCTATGTCGTACGAGTCAATTTTGGTTTCTATGTGAAATCTAAAGTTCTGTCGTACTAGCTCATAAATTGTGTCGTACGAGTCTCTGTCTCTATGATTTTTAATAGACTACATGTTAGGGTTTTCTAATTTTAATCTGAACTTCACTAATGCTAACCTTGATTTGTTTATGAGCTTTTTGGCAGCCTAACTCTTTTTTGTGGGATGATTGCCGAAGATATGCTTGTCAAAGACATAATTCAAAAACCAATCACTGACTACTAATGAATTTTTTTTGTAGGTTTCCTATGAATTCAACTAAACTTTGTGTATTCATTTAAAGTTTTCTAGGCACACTTCAATTTTGCTAAGGGAAATGAACTATCATGTATTTTGTGTCTTTGATGATAGGCGAGTATGCTCTCACCTTTCTTAGGTGATTAGAAAGATAGACTTATCTTTTGTTTTCATTAGTGCATTTCTTTAGTAGGCTTGCCCTCCCGAGGAGCTTAAAACCTCTTAAAGCCATTATGATTGGTGTGAGGGGAATGACCTAAGTGGGAACGACTAATGCCAAGTAATCCAACCCACTATAAAATAAATGTGAATTGATGAAAATCAAGTCAATAGTCGTGCTCGAGAATAGCTCTCCTCCATACCTTTGGGTATATCAAACCTTGGTTTTCAAGGCTAGGAGACCTCTTAATTGAGTTTATACCTTAATGCACCGAACAGATCCCTTACTAGTTCCACTTAAAGTAGAAGCTACCTGATTCACCTCCGAAAGGGTGATTATCTTTGTGCAAGAGAGATAGTAACTCTCCCAAGAAACTTTCCATATCGTTCCCCCATTAGCATTTGGAGTTGGATAATATGTCATTGAGAATCCATTGCATGAGACTCAGTGGCCATATCCTGATTAGCTATTGGGTGTGTACCTAAGTCAACAAGCAAAGGTTTTCATTCTAAGACAATTTCCTTAGGGTTTAGTAGCTTGGAGTCACTTATCATATCATATGTTTGCTATGTATTCATCCCCAAATTGAAAAATCAGACATCTAAAACTGGAAAACATAAGCAAAACATCAAAATTCACTAATCAAAATTTGACAAAACAAAACATATTTTTCAGTGTCCTTTTCTCTGTCGTATGAGTCAGGTTCTCTATCGTACAAAGAAATTGTTTTGCCTTGTGGTTCATGAAGTTTTGTCATATGATTCTCTACTCTATCAAAGGAAATTTTTGATTTGTCATCTGTTATTGTATCTTTTGTTGATAGTTCATGAAGTATTGTTGTACGAGTCTCTATTTTTAATCAGTCTAGAGCTGCCACTTTGTATAACTTTTTCAGATCTGTCATTCTACTTGATCAATTTGCAATACTCATAAACATCTATTATCTATTGTTTTGTGCTTAATTTGTCTTCTTGGTTTGCTTGGTCGAGTTATCATCTGTCAAAATTAGAATCTAGAATATATGCACCTTAACATTTTCAAAGTGCTCACCCTTAACAAGTTCAGGATCTAAACATATCAAAGTGCATTATCACCCTCTTTGATAAAGTAATCACTCAAACATAGTTTCTCATTAGGATCAATCATCCTTTATCATGAAACTAAAACATTTGGTCAGGATAATCTTGTCCCACATCGTAGGATACATCATTCCTACTAGACTTGGTTCTTATCAAATCACCATCATTGCACTCCGAAATAGAAGATTGAAAAACCTACAAACCTTTAAACACTTGAATCATTTTATCATGTCATATCATTCTAGCTTATCTACCTTGACAATTGATCACTTACCCAAAACAACTTTTGGACAATCAAATTCTAGCACAATATCTAACACACATGTATGCCCATTCTAACTAGAGCTCAGAGATGAAGAATCACAGAGACTGAAATTGAAACATTAGAAACAACTATAATCATGGAACGTGAAGATGAAATAAAATTTGAAGGAGAAATAACATAACAAAATATTAGAGACATCAAAAAGGATCCTCAATTTGACAAATTTATGCAAAAATTGTTGGAGGAAGAAAAAGAAAAATATTTCCTAATGTTAGCCAAATCTGGTGCTACACTTCCCCAAAATTTTGATGTAAATAAATTACCACAAAAGAGAAGTGATCCTCTTCCTAATAATGAACAATATGAGGATATCTTTGGTCTCAAAATGAATGAGATGTCAATCCCTAATAACACCAGAACCAATGAAGAAACTTACATACCCAAAAGAGATGAAGTAGAAATTATGAATAACATTCAATCTAATGAAGATACAAGAAGAACTAGGGATGAACCAAGAAGAGATCGAGATCCT